>NC_083466.1:23861587-24006587 GCF_030014155.1 Tachysurus vachellii | reverse complement strand
TCGCCTGCTATTGTCTCTGTTCTCTGAAAGCGAGCCTTGAAGAACAACTCAGTCTCAGCTTCAGTGTGCAGCCTAAAGTCAAACAGCTCACAGCCCTTTCACTGCACAGGGGTGCGTTTATTTTCTCTCTCTTACCACTATACATATAAATGCATGCATTCACACACATTATATCATTCTATCTATACACACTACACTGTATAATTGGAAGCCTACATCCTTTACAGTTTTCTTTCAGGTGAGTCATAAAAACGAGTCATGTTCATGTTCAAATGATTCAGTGAATTATTTTTCTCTCTATATACAATTTTCTTTTTAATTTTTTAATATTGATGGCATGTGATTTAAGTTTTGAAGCGTGATTGTGTGTAATTTATCCTCACACGATGATTTCACAAGCCAATTAATTTTTGTACTTAGTTTTGATCAAATTATTTATTTCACGTTAGTCTTTTTTTTAAGTCACGATTCATTTCCACATGCAATTTTTATAATTTTTTTAATTTAATTTTATTTAATTTCCCCTGATTCTTTATTCATTTTGTTATGTATCCATTTTTTTTCCATGCCTTATGTTCACATTAACATGATTAGACACGATTTATTCATTGCCGCATGTAATTTGTTATGATTCATTTACTTTTACATTTGATTCACTTATTTTCACGTGATTTATTTTCACTTTTCATTTATTTTCACGTATAATTATTCTCAGGTGATTCATCATATTTTCACCTCAGCTTCGTCCCATGATTATTACACCTTATACATTTATTTTCTTAGGTAAATTTTAAAAGTATTTCATTTTATGCAGCTTTTCCGCATGTACATATTTTATTTATTTATTTTTTTCAATTTTTTTTTTTTACACACAATTCATATTTCACATTATGTTCCAAAATTAATATTTTTTTTTTTTACATCATTTTCCACATGATTCATTTCCACATGCTACTTTGTGTCACTTATTCAATCTCAGGGCATAACATGGTGAAAATATGCAAAAATATATATATATTAAAAAAAAGGTCATTTGAGTTTAAGCATGAGTTCTGAGAATTGAACAGATGTGATTTTTCTCTCCAAGGAGTCAAACAGCAAAATCATTACAGCAGACGTTAAACAGCTCATTGTTTATATTTAAACAAGACAGAGGGCAGATTCTCCGTGAGAAAGCATGAACCTTGAACATCTTGATCGCATTGTAGCAGCACTAAACCCCCTTCTCAGACGTTCCTGTATCTCTGTAGCTTCTCTCATGTAGCCTTTAGCCACAAATTCCTGAGCAGTGCTGCTTAGTGGAATCTTACAAGCTACGCTGATTTCCTGTCTTGCTGTAATAAGTAACATTCGGCCCTCCTCCTCTTTCAATGCTGGAACCTCACTGAGCTGGAACATACAAAAACAAGCATCATGGGGAAAACGGACATCCCTAAACAAGTCATATGGTGCAACTCAAAACACATTTCTCTCTTCTCCTAAATGTAGTCAGCCAAGATACAGTGTCTTGGGTTTGAATTGAGTTTCTTTCCATCTGAGCTATGAGAAACATCTTGGACCTTGGAATAAAAAGTGGACATATATATATATATTTATATACAACTGAGGAGGTTGGGGTCAGAGTGCAGGGACAGCTATGATACAGTGCCCCTGGAACAGGGAGGGCTGAGGGCCTTGCTCAAGGGCCCAGCAGTGGTAGCTTGTCTGTGCTGCACCTTGAACCCCAATCCGCCGATCAACAACCCATATATCGTCGCTGTCGGGCGGAAACCTCGTATGTCCAAATTTGGTCAGTTTCATATTTTTTCACATATCGATGCTATTGGTCAGTCCCCACGTGGGTCTGTTATTTTTACAAGTTATTAACCAATCTAAAGTTTTGAAAATAGCTTGAGCGCAAATCTCATAACTCCATTGGACACTTCAACTGTCCACCTCTTCCTCACTCCGCGGGAGAGCTTCGCGGCATATTTCTCCTCAAGAAGAGTCGCAACGAATCAACACGTCTTCTGAGGTAAATGTCTTCAAAACACTGGGCTCAAAGAAAAAAAAATTCTAATTCCCCCGCTAGTTCTGGTGCTCGTCTGAGGACAGGAATTTAGCACAAGACAATCCACTGCAACGCGGACTAAACCCTGTGCACTGCAGATAAGGTACAGTACGTCGTTTTTTTCATTTCCTGAAAAATAACGGTTTTGGAGATACGAGGATTCCGTCCGACAGCGACGATATATATATGTGTGTGTGTGTGTGTGTGTGTGTGTGTGTGTGCGTGTATATATATTTATTTATTTATTTATTTAGTTACTTTTTTTTTTTTTTCTAATGTCCACTTTTTATTCCAAGGTTCAAGATTTTAGAAATATTTCTCATAGCTCAGATGGAAAGAAACTCAATTCAAACCCAAGACACTGTATCTTGGCTAACTACATTTAGGAGAAGAGAGAAATGTGTTTTGAGTTGCCTCATATGACTTGTTTAGGGATATCCGATATACATATATATATAGGCCTGGAATTTTCCAGAATTCCTCTGATTAAAAATTGGTTATAGCTCATCATCGATGTTCATGATGTGAGTAAAATGAATCAGTGTCGGTGTCGAGTTAATGATCAACCGTAATCTGCATTCATAGATACATTGAAATGTGGCAAAAATATTTGTAGATATTATTAATAATATATTCATTCATTCATTTTCTAGCGCTTATCCGAACTACCTCGGGTCACGGGGAGCCTGTGCCTATCTCAGGCGTCATCGGGCATCAAGGCAGGATACACCCTGGACGGAGTGCCAACCCATCACAGGGCACACACACACACTCTCATTCACTCACACACACACACACACTACGGACAATTTTCCAGAGATGCCAATCAACCTACCATGCATGTTTTTGGACCGGGGGAGGAAACTGGAGTACCCGGATGAAACCCCCGAGGCACGGGGAGAACATGCAAACTCCACACACACAAGGTGGAGGCGGGAATCGAACCCCAAACCTAAACACTAAGCCACCGTGCCCTAATAATATATTTAATTATTAAAATCAAATATAATTAATGTTTTTTTTTTTCGATATACCTTCTAGTTTTTCCCACCTCTACAGCAAATTCTATTTTCTTATCATTTTATTCAATCCAATTTATTTCTACGGCATTTTTAACGATTCACATTGTTTTAAAGCAGCTTTACAGAAGTATAGAAACAAAAGGAAGGAATAATAATAAAAATGAAAAGTATGTATGTATTTATATAAATTTAAAACGCATTTAAAGATATACATTTTAAATCTAAAATACTATACATCTCAAACATCTATCCCTAATTTGATCGAAATTTTTTATTTTATACATTTTGAATGTATTTCTGATTTGTCTTAGATTATGATAGAGCTGTTACTGTAGAAGCAATACGGGGATTTGAATTAAGGTGGCATGAATGCAAAAATACTGAATCAGAATCAGTCTATGTGAATCTGAATCTGAATCAGATTAACCAGTGATTTTTTTCCACCCGTGTGTGGAACGTGCGGAGAAGCTAAAAGGTTGAGGAACTTGACTTGTTTTGTTCTTCTAGTACACTGCTGGAGACAAAGTGGGATGACATCCTGAACAGTCCACCTCAAGGCACCGTACAGTATGTAACCCCTAGGGGCAATTCTCATCTAATCCACCACATGGCCATGGAGTCGAACACACACTGACACGAAGAGTAAACCCGAGCTCAGGATCATGTTTTATCCTGAGAAAAGAAATAATAAAATAAAATAATAATAATAAAAAAAAAAAAAATGGAACACACCAATCAATGGAAGGTTAAAGGTCTTCCTCAAAGATCTCTGGTACTCTGCTTATCACTAACCACTCAACCAGCTGCCCCATGCCTTATCTGATCAATAAATGGAAAGCTTGTGTAAACTGGATTTTTGCAACGTCTGGATCATTAAAATGTGAGATACCAGAGCATTGTTACAGATATTCCAAGCGGCAATTGTACAGTAACGTGAACTTTTCTTTTAAAAATGGAAATCTCTTCAGAAACGTCCCTGTGTTTGATGTGAAGCAGCTTTTCATTAATCATCGAGGGTGAAGACTGAGGACAGTTTTGAGCAGAATGACCTTCTTGTGAAGCAGAAAACGGAGCACAGAGGCTAACAAGGACTAATACTTTTTATGCAAAGAACTGCAATTATCAATTGCAAAGTGGACTTATTGAGAATGTCTTTACAAACCTGTAATAATAATTATTCTTTCAACGTTACAATCAGAGGCGCTGAATCACCGTGTTCTTTCACTTGATTGGCTAGTTTAACCCCGGTCAGGGTTAGCTGAGTTAATTCATCAGTAGAGACATTAATTGCAGAAAGTAACTACATTTCAGAGACATAAATATATTCAAATTGTGCTTTTTACTTCTTTTCAGAGCAGCTCTTAATAAATTATGTAAATGGACGTAAATGGATTTCATTCCCATTCTCAAATCATGACCGGGGTTAAGAATAAAGACAGCACCATCCATATTAAGCTGTTTACATGTTGTTTTTTTTGCATATGCTATTATATATGTATATATATATATATATATATATATATATATATATATATATATACAGTACTGTGCAAAAGTTTTAGGCAGGCATGGAAAAATGCTGTAAACAAAGAATGCTTTCATAAATATAAATAATGAGTGTTTATTTCTGTCAATTTACAAAATGCAAAGTGAGCAAACAAAAGAGAAATCTAAATCAAGATTTGGTGTTACTACCTTTTGCCTTCAAACCAGCATGAAGTGATGGCACGACCCCCACAGAGCCCTGATCTCAACATCATCGAGCGTGTCTGGGATTACATGAAGAGACAGAAGGATGTGAGAAAGCCGACATCCACAGAAGATCTGTGGTTAGATCTCCAAGATGTTTGGAACAACCTACCAGCCGAGTTTGTTCAGAAACTGTGTGCAAGTGTACCTAGAAGAATTGCTGCTGTTTTGAAGGCAAAGGGAGGTCACAGCAAATATTGATTAGATTTAGATTTCTCTTTTGTTCATTCACTGCATTTTGTTCATTTATGACAATAAATGTTTAACACTTTCATTTTTAAAAAGCATTCTTTGTTCACACCTGCCTAAAACTTTTGTACAGTACTGTATATATATATATATATATATATATATATATATATATATATATATATATATATATATATATATATACACACACACACACACACTCACTGGCCACTTTATTAGGTACACCTGTCCAACTGCTCGTTAACGCAAATTTCTAATCAGCCAATCACATGGCAGCAACTCAATGCATTTAGGCATGTAGACATGGTCAAGACGATCTGCTGCAGTTCAAACCGAGCGTCAGAATGGGGAAGAAAGGTGATTTAAGTGACTTTGAACGTGGCATGGTTGTTGTTGCCAGACGGGCTGGTCTGAGTATTTCAGAAACTGCTGATCTACTGGGATTTTCACGCACAACCATCTCTAGGGTTTACAGAGAATGGTCCGAAAAAGAGAAAATATCCAGTGAGCGGCAGTTCTGTGGGCGCAAATGTCTTGTTGATGCCAGAGGTCAGAGGAGAATGGCCAGACTGGTTCGAGCTGATAGAAAGGCAACAGGAACTCAAATAACCACTCGTTACAACCGAGGTATGCAGAAGAGCATCTCTGAACACACAACACGTCGAACCTTGAGGCGGATGGGCTACAGCAGCAGAAGACCACACCGGTACTAGTAAGGTGTACCTAATAAAGTGGCCGGTGAGTATATATATATATACCCTCTTTGCTTAGAATCCTCTATTTTTGCACAATGTGCTATATAACATACAGTATACACACTGGTCGGCGCTATTATGCGTCTTTGTCCTGTAGTGTTTTGTTGGTTTGTTTGCACTTTATGTGGCTAGGACAACTTACTTTATGTCCTTAGCACTGTGTTGTTCTGTGTAGCACCATAGTGAAAACAAACGATGTTTCTCCAGGACTCTGTACTGCATCAGTTATTTATGGTTAAAATGACAATAAAAGCTTCTTGACTCGACTTGAGTTATTTTGTTTGTACAGTAATAGTATACAGTTTTGCATTTCAGACATTTTGGACATTTTGGACATTAGAAGGAAAAAAAAAATAAAAAAAAAAAAATAAAAAAAAAAAAATAGAAGAAAAAATCCCACACCATTTTTGGCCCTCACGCCAACATATTTAAGTCTTGAAGAGAAGAGGACTGAGTAAGCATAGCTTTCAGAAACTCACAATGGAGCCATTTAACCAGCGGTGTTTTGTGCAGTAAGTGTCAAATCACTGTGTCTTGATACATAGGAAGAAAAGAAAAAAAAAAAAACTTTTTCTGGGAAAGGATTTAAAAAGATTCATGGAGCCCAGATGATCCTTCCCTCTAATGCAATCCACAAACAGCTTAAATATTATTAAAACAAATAAATAAATAAATAAATAAACAATATATAATCAATGCCAGGTTGTGTGATTTTATAAAATCCTTTTAGCGAATGTTTTTTTTTTCCACTCAACACCATTTACTACTGCATGCACTGAAATGCTTGAAGTCTCCAGCTCTGACCAACGGAGCCTGAACGAAACCCATTGAACTCACTCACTCAGCTGATCTGCTGAACACAACAGAGCAAATCTCGGTCTTGACAGAAAGATTCACTGAGTCAATGATCCAATAAATAAGAGTAGAGTGAATTTTTGGTCAGGATTTACTAACTGGAAGGAATGCGGTTTAAAGTTGGGCATGGATGAATTTGAGTAAAGAAAAAAAACAATTTATACAATTCATGTGTTTAAAAAGTAAGGATAGATAAAGCAAAAAAAAAAAGTATTCACTGAATGATTAAGTGCTGATCTAATGAACAAGAATGAAATCTTGATGATCGAAATGATTCACTGTGACGTAATCACTGATCCTCTGGACAAACAATGTGTCAAATCTTGTTCATGATTGAAAAGATTCACTGACTCAAATGTTATTCCAATGGAAAAAAGAGGATCAATATCAGTTATGACCAAAGGGATTGACCAGAATCGCTAAAATGCGGTTTTGTTGAGAGAGGATTAAATCTCACTTATGACAGATTCACTGACTTAAACAATGATATGCTGATTTCATAAGAAGTAATATTCAAAATGATGAATTGACTCAACCACTGATCCATTGCTCGAGAATGGATATCCGATATGATTCACTGACTCAAACACTGATTTACTGAATTTGAATATATGGTCAAAATGATTCACTGACTCAAACACTGACCTGCTGACCAAAAGAGTATCAAACATCATATATGACCAAAACTTTTGACGTCCACATACGAATGATTTACTAAAACACAGATTCTCTGAAGGAGAAAGGATCAAATCTCACTAATGTCAGAAATGATTCACTGACTCAAATATTAATATGGTGAACAAAAGATGAACGGGTCTTGGTCATGTTCAGATTGATTGATTTCTACACAAAGTGATTCACTGAATAAGATAGGATTAAGACACATCATGATTGAAATGATTCAGTGCTTCAAACAATGAACTAATGAACAAGAATCATATCTTGATCATGACGATGAAATGATTCACTGACTCAAACACTAATCTGTTAAACAAGATATGATTACATTTTGGTTATGACAGAAATGATTCAGTCACACAGATATTGATCAAATCACATCATGACTGAAATGATTCATTGACTCATTCACTGATACACTATATAAGGAGGTTTCAATCTCAGTTATGACAGAAATGATTCAGTCACTCAGACACTGATCCCCTGAAGGAGAGAGGATCATATTGACTTTATGATTCTTTGTCATGAATCAAATGATTCACTGATTCAAATGTTGATCGGTTGATTAAGAGACAATCAAATCTCAGGTCATGATCGAAATGATTCACCGTACAAAATGATTCACAGATCAAGTTTAGCACAGAAATAGCCACAAATATGACTTTACACCATATCTGTTGAAACAGAAAGCTCAGTTGAATAATCCTGAAGGACTGGATGGAAATGGAGTGTTTTCAGTTTTACATAGTTTACATTTTGTGGGTCAGCCAAATAGCTGATGCCAAAAATGGCAGCGTCTGAAATCAGGTCATTGATCTCCATGAGTCATTCAAATAAACTGACTCGTTTGTTAAGGAATCATGTTTAATCATGAGTTAAGTCGATGATTCGCAGTGTGTTTTATGTCTGACTATAAACACAACATATATTCATTTCTCTCCTGTACGTTGAAGGCATGCTATGGCTTTATTACTCACTCTACTGCCGAGCTACAAAATCTCCTCTTATTGTGGTCCCGGAGACGCAAAAAATAATCATCAGCGCATGAAAGGCTCATGCTGTGAGCCGGTTTACCATCTGGATTTCCCCTGGTTTGCGTGTTGTTTTTGCGGCCAGGCCTTGCTCTGGGAATGTGCTGGATTACAGAAAGCACACAAACAAGCAGGGCTTACAGGCAGACCACAAGTTCTGGGCACGAAACCTTTTAGCGTTTGTTCTTGTGATTTATAGGAAGGACGAGAAAATGTAAACGAGTGTAAAACAAATGATTTATATCTGTGGTGAAACGTTACTGGCGTCGCATGTACAGTATTAAGTGATATGCAGTTCATTAATGCAGCGAAAGCATGTTTGTTTGAAATGCCACAAAATCATGAGACACGATCCGCAGGACCGTAGAAGATTGCGTTTGTGTGTGTGTGTGTGTGTGTGTCTGTGTGTGGATGTATTATATTTCTGTTTAGTGAACACAGAACCATGCGGCGCTCGTTCTTTTATTTACTTCATATCTGCCTGGTTATAAAGCAATTACAGAAAAAGTTCAATAACGTAAGAGCGGTTCATCATCCCACAGAATGAAAGAGGGTGTGTGCTGCTTTAGGCCGACATTAAACATAGTTCTTTGATCTTTTTGTATAACCATGATGGATTTGCCTCACTGATTCAGATGGAGACCTTCAATAAGGAAGATTTCTCTTTTTCTCACTTCTCCTTCTGTAAGACTGGAAATCCATTAACTATCCTATCATTGCTTTGGACAATATATAGTTTCACAAGCCAGACTTCTAGCACATTCCATTAACTGGTTATTTTTTTTACAAGAAGAGGCAGTTTGACGGACGTGGCAGACGACCAACCGCAGAAATTTTCCCACAGACCAAAAGCGACCCCAAATTACCTCATTTCCTCACTGCTAACTGTGTTGTGTGAACGTTTCAGGACACTACTTAGGCATGTATCTTGAGTTGCTTATTGTGAAACATTGCATAATTTTTCCCCTGAAAACTGGCTCAGAGAAAAGTGTGTATTTTTTAAAGTTTATCACATGCTGGATGAACTTTTTGTTATTTACTAAATCAAGGTTTTCTTTTCCTCCCTCACATACATAACCTTACATGGTACGACATGCTGCGTAATGCTTTATGACTGTCCGTGATATAAGAAGTAAAATAAAATAGAAAAAAAATTGAAAAAAAAAATATAAATATATGAAGAATTAAATATAACGCTATAAAATAAAAATAAAATATTATTAAAAAGAGATAAATAAAAATATAAATAGAATTGTACACAAAAGCAAAGGGAATAATTATATAGAAAATATAAAAAAAATACTGTATATATAGACAAAGATCGGTGGCAGAACTAGTGCTAACTAACTTTCTTTTTTATTTGTTACATACACAACCATGCACAATGTGACATAGATGCTGTATGACTCTTTGTGTTTCCTTACCTGTCTATAGTCTATAGGGCAATGAAGCTAATTACAACATATGCATAACAGCTTATAGGGCACATCCTCTCTCAAACCATCTAGCCCTCAATCCATCCACCCATCCATCCATTCACTTCTCCATCTATTTCTCAACCAATCCATCCATCCTTTCATTTGTATACTTCCAAATATTTAAAGATCCATCCAGCCCTTAATAAATCCATCTATAAATCTTGTAACTCAATCTAACGTTTCATCCATCCATCCATCCATGCATTAATCCATAAAAAGTAGAACAAAAACTAAACAAATAAATAAATAAATAGCATAAATAGCCTTTTCTGAGTAAGCATCATTCAACAACAACATTTTTCCACATTGTTCTACGACAAACAGAATAATTTTATGTGAAATGCCAATTAACCTGAAACCATCAGGATTCTTAAGCTTGTGTCCTGAAAAGTGTTTAAGACAAGACAATCTAGAGCATTATCATCTTAGAAATTATTTGTTTGGACCTAATTTAAACATTTATATATATATATATATATATATATATATATATATATCCATCCTTTATATCCATATCCATCCTTTATATCCATATATATCCATCCATATATATCCATCCATATATATCTTTCATTTAGGGACCCTAAACAAAAGCTACACTATTCCTTTTTTTTTTTTTTTGGTTTTATTTGAGCAAATGTACAGCAATATATATATTTTTATAAAATAAATATCTATTTTTTTATATACCATGATGCTCATGCAGCCAATCAGTCAGTCACTCTAGGCACCGCTGTTAGGGCACTTGGCTTTAGGTCTCCTACAAACACAAAGCATTGAATACTGTTTCCTGTCTGGGCTGTTGTCATGGTGACCGGTGCTGCTGGCCCCCCCACCCCTTTTTTTCCTTTCAAACCTGAATTGTAATTAACGTGCGCTCACACATAATGAAAGCCACTGACCCCGTTGGTCACCTGCATCAACTGGAAAACGGGCAGCTCTCCTGAGTTTCTTAAAATAGGTAAGTGTGCAATTACTGGGGGCAAAGTGATTTGTTTAAGTTCGCCTCTGAGAAACAAATGTCATGCCTCATGCTGCTTCACACTCAGCTGCTGGTGATCTGGGACAGGCTAGAATTAGAAAAATAAAAAAAAATAATTGACCTATGATTTCTTCGCAGTGCAAAAGTGAGGTTTGAGTTTTATTACCATGTGCTGGAAGGGTGGACGGTTCAAAGCAGACCCGTCGCTCGCTCTTCCCATCTGCTCGTTCAGTATGATGGACTGTGGGAGATTTTTCTATCTGCATATTCACAGCAGCCTGTTTCATCTCATCCTGTTCACTCCACGACCTTCAGCCTGACTGAGAAATTAAGACATGTCCTCTTTGATCTGCTCAGTTCCATTTCAAGGAGGATCCTTAAAGTGAAATAGAGTTTACGGCCAACGTTTAATAGATCTGCAATCGTGTGAAAACGTCCTGACTTTCATTTTATGCCGATTTCTGCCTCTGCACGTTTTATTGAGTGATGTTTTGACCAGATTCTTTCCCAATACTTTATAGTTCTTATGTGCTGGCATGAATGTTATGATGTGAATGTTATGAAGGTCCAAGAAACAAGTTAGTCCTTTTTATCACTTATGTTATAGCAGCTATAAGCGTGGGTGTACGCAGGTTGTCTGAAGGGTAGGGACAAAAACAATAAAAAGTGCAGGAGCGTCTATAGGGCACTTCATCTCAGACCCTCACCTGCAGGGCAAGGCAGCTCATTTCCTCATAGTTATCAAAGCCTATAGAGCACTTCATCTATTCCTAACCTGTAGGAAAGCTTAATAGGGCACTGCATCTCAGTTCCTCATATAAAGGAAAGACTATAGAGCAACGCAGCTCTATATATGAGTATACCTCATATGTATAAAAGCCTATAGGGCAGAGCATCTAATTTCCTCAAATTGCCTGCCTCTCATCTAATTTCAACTGCATTTCAGTTCTTCACAAAGGAAAACCTATAGACTATAGGGCAATGCAGCTCATTTCCCCATAGTTATTAAAGCCTTTAGGGCACATTTAAAAAGGCCTATAGGACACTTTATCTCCTCACATGTAGGAAAGCTTAAAAGGGTGCTGCATCTGAGATTCTTGTATAAAGAAAAGCCTATAGAGCAATGCAACTCATTTCCTCATATGTTATAGCCTATAGGGCACAGCATCTAATTTCTACATATGCACTAATGCCTATAAGGCACAGTATCTAATTTCAACTGCATTTCATACATTCACATAAAGGAAAGCCTATAGCCTATAAGGCAATGTAGCTCATTTCCTCATAGTTATTAAAGCCTATAGGGCACATCATCTACTTTCCCCATATTTAGGAAAGCATATAGGGTACTGCATCTCAGAGTTAGGTCTAGGGGAGTCTCAGGGTCAGCAAAGGGTGATTACCAAGCTGAATGCGGGATGGTGCTAAAGAAAGGAAACCAAGAAACCCAAAAACACTTACCTATCATGGCTTTGTTTTATACACACTCACCTACAAACAAAAGTGAATCTAAAATCCTAACCACACTACACTTCTTTCACAAACTTAAGTACAGGGGGTGGCACCTGCCCCTTACCTAAGGTGTCTAGACAGACAAAGATAATACCTACTGTATTGCAAAATGTATGAGCGTACTTCTTCTTACCTGTTCCAGCCTCGTAAACAGAACAAGATTGCACACAAACAGCCGTACCATGAGAACAAACAACCACCAAGCCAGAAAAACCAAAAATGAAACGATTCCATAAGTCATTGAGCATGACGCGGTTTTTGCACCATGCTCGCTCTTATTGACTTATAGACTTCTTCCAGATGCTCTTCGGGGGCAGCGTCCACACAATGTGGCCCCTCGCCTCAGCGACTGGTACTGGGAAAGTGGCCAACTTTATCACGCTCCTCCACCAAACCATGCTGTAGTAAGTAAATTGCAGAAACAGCAACCAAAATACAATAACAGTACAGTAACATCCTCTTCTGAAGGAAAGCCTATAGGGCAATGAATCTAAGTTCCTCTTATGAAGGAAAGCCTACATGGCAATTCCATGCATGCTAATAGGACACTTCATCTCATTTCCTCACACGTGTAAAAGCCTATAGGGCACAGCATCTGATTTCCTCACACGTAGGAAAGCCTATAGGGCATAGCATCCGATTTCCTCACACATAGGAAAGCCTTTTGGAAACTTAATCCCATTTGCTTGCCTGCCTACAGGCACTTAATTTAATTTCCTTGAAATATAGAAAAGCCTATAGGGCACTTTATATTTTCAATCAAATCCATTTTCATTGTCTGAGTTTGTGTTAGAAAATTTTTTGTCAACTCCTCCTGACGAATCAGAACTAGGGATTTAATAGCTCTGTGGTGTAAAAATAAACACTGAAGGTTTGATTGGACAGCGATAGTGCAAATGCCAAACAAAGACAGAAGCTGACCTTTTTTCTGTTAACAAATAAAACCAATGAGGCAAAATATCAGGCCATTAGGGTCTCAGTGTCTACAGTACAAGAATTGCTGATTACATTTGTCGCATCTTTTTTTGTCCCAGTTGTCCATGTGTAATTGTCTGTTGAGAGAACAGAATAAACCCGATAAATCTGTTCAAATGCACGAGACACCTCTGCTACAGCAACTGTTAATCAATGCAATGGTTTACAGAGAAAAGGTCAGTAAACATATTAGGGAAGCAAATAACCTTCCTTCAGCCAGATTATCGAAATTAAGCTTTTCTAATAATCAATTGGTCCAATCTAAAGTTTATATCTAAATGCTCTGATTCAACAAAAGTTGGTGTATAAAAGCAACATGTAAGCTTGATAACACCCAGAAAAATGTTTATGCTGAATTACTTCCAGAGTCTTAAAGGCATGGCATTTTTCACTTGGAAAAAAAAAAAAGGCAGTAAAATTTACCGTAAATAAAACCACAGCTGTGTTCCAAATACAGCTGTGAAAACTCAAATGTTTTTGCAAGCCAAAATAAAACCACAATCATAAGACTTTTTCTTATTTGAAGATTGGTATAAAATATGTATACTTTTAAAATTAATGACAATAAATTAGTGACCATATTTAAAAATTTATTTTTACATGGTGTAACAATTCAACAATGAAATTATTTCACAAAAAAAATTATAGGATAAAAGGTTACTATAAAATGAAGTTCATTCATCTTCTACCGCTTATCCGAACTACCTCGGGTCACGGGGAGCCTGTGCCTATCTCAGGTGTCATCGGGCATCAAGGCAGGATACACCCTGGACGGAGTGCCAACCCATCACAGGGCACACACACACTCATTCACTCACACAATACGGACAATTTTCCAGAAATGCCAATCAACCTACCATGCATGTCTTTGGACCGGGGGAGGAAACTGGAGTACCCGGAGGAAACCCCCGAGGCACGGGGAGAACATGCAAACTCCACACACACAAGGTGGAGGTGGGAATCCAACCCCGACCCTGGAGGTGTGAGGCGAACGTGCTAACCACTAAGCCACCGTGTCCCCATAAAATGAAGTTGACTTATTTAAGTTCATTTTTTTCTCTGCCATTATTTCAGATATTTGTTTATATGTAGTATTTATATGTAGTATTTATATACATTTCTTAACACTGTTTCCACATAATGAGACTTCCTGCAATTTTTTGTGGCTAAAAAGTTTTTTTTTTCTCATTTAATAAAATAAAAAAATAAATAAATCTGCTACCCTTAAACGTGCACTAGTCACTTTTATTTTCTACTAGTATCAATGACCAGGAAAAAAAAAATCTATTTTATTTCAACATTAACTGAATCTGAAATTGGCAAGTGCCCAGAGCATCCCAATTCTTTTGTAAGATAAAAATAAATAACTAAATAAATTTAAAAAACAACAAAAAACACAATAATAATAACAATATTATTATTATTATTAATAATAATAATAATAATAATAATAATAATAATAATAATAAGTAAATAAGACCTTTTTGTGGATGCATTAAAATAGAAAAAGAATTATTATTAAAGGGAATTTGTAAAACGTATTTTAAAACCTTGCCTATTGCATCTTTATCTTTCTTAGAAAAGCCTTTATTTTGTCACATACTTTGCAGTGAAATTCTTTCTTCACATATCCTAACTTTTGGAGGTTGGGATCAGAGCACAGAGGCAGCCATGATACAGCACCACTGCCGCAGAGAGTTTTAAGGGCCTCACTCAAGGGCCCAACAGTGGCAGCTTTGCATTGCTGAGGCTTGAACCCTGATTTTCCGATCAACAACCCAGTGCTTTAACCGCTTGAGCCTCCACTTCTGGTTAAGCTCAGTATTGATTGAAACCCAACTCACACAACACACAACACACTTCATTATTATTATTTTTTTTCTCTCCACAGTGAGTTTGTCTCAGCCTCATCATGCACTGGAATCAATTAAGTTGGACTTTGTGTCTCCACTTCCTGCTTTACCGGCGAACGACTAAACAACGTCACAGGGGAAATCGTCACCGTCTTAGAAACATCCCTTTCATCCTGGATAAATAAAAGAGCTTGTGTTGTTGGGAGGGACGATATAAAGTCTTGTCTCTTGGTAGCCGTTAAACTTCTTCACAAGTTTTTTTTTTTCTAATATCAGTTCGTCTCTTTAGATATGAATCCCGTCACACTTCATATCCATTCAGGTGGAAATCTTTAAGACTGGAGCTTGTTTAGTGTCAGGTTCAGGGACTAGATGTGACAAATAATCAGAAATTCCTATAAAAAATTAAAGGTTAGGAAATTAACATCTTATTCTTCATTAATATCTCAGGATTCCAGTGCGTACACTGTTTTAGTAAAGAAAATGAGAAACAACCTACATTTAACATAAAACCTAACCATGAAAAACATATGTAATAACCAAAACATTACATGGACATGATGACATTTTAAGGCTCGCACATGACACCGTTAACAGATACGGCAACAGCAACAATGACTCACAAAAACAGAGAGAGCATAACAGGCATATATAAAAATAATCTTACATTGAATTTTATTGGGGGGGCACGGTGGCTTAGTGGTTAGCACGTTCGCCTCACACCTCCAGGGTCGGGGTTCGATTCCCGCCTCCGCCTTGTGTGTGTGGAGTTTGCATGTTCTCCCCGTGCCTCGCCGGTTTCCTCCCCCGGTCCAAAGACATGCATGGTAGGTTGATTGGCATCTCTGGAAAATTGTCCCTAGTGTGTGATTGCGTGAGTGAATGAGTGTGTGTGTGTGTGTGTGTGTGTGTGTGTGTGTGCGCCCTGCGATGGGTTGGCACTCCGTCCAGGGTGTATCCTGCCTTGATGCCCGATGACGCCTGAGATATGCACAGGCTCCCCGTGACCCGAGGTAGTTCGGATAAGCGGTAGAAGATGAATGAATGGATTTTATTGGTTGGAGATAAACAACTTCATATTTTAGATACTTATGACCAGAGCTGAGCTCTGAGCTCCTGAGCTCCCTGGGGCCCTAAGCAAAATTCTGCTAAGGGGCCTGCCTACCTGACCCGTGAGCCATGTAAACCATTTGCCACACATTCACACTTGCACTGGCAGCACTGCACAGCTAATTTAGCTAGTCAGATAGAGACTAGAGACAGAATCACATCAACTTAACTTTACTGTTATTTGCTCTTGCTGACATCAAACTTGAAGAGAACACAAGTTTACCTGATTGCTGTTCTCGCATTTCACTTTCATTTTGTTTCTTTTTCTCTTTTCATGGCCAGATGGATAGCTCCGCTTTATATTGTCATCTACACAGTAAACATTATCACGCGCTGTAAAATGAGGCAGGGGGAGGCGGGGCCTTCCGTAATTTGCGGGGCCCTATGCAACTTGCGTAGTTAGCGTATAGGGCCGATCGGCTCTGCTTATGAGCCAACACTTGGGGCATCACAGAAAGCAGAAATAGGTTTGATATCACTGTTTACTTTAAATATTAAAGAAACATTTGTGTGAAACAAAACATACCGTTTTTCTAGAGATATATTACATTTTAATTCAATTCAATTCAATTTATTTACATAGCGCATTTAACAATTCCCATTGTCTCATAGCAGCTTTACAGAAGTATGGAAACAGAAGAGAGATAAAAAAGAAATAATAATAATAATAATAATAATAATAATAATAATAATAATAATAATAAATATATATATATATATATATATATATATATATATATATATATATATATATATATATATGTATGTATATATATATATATATATATATATATATACATATATATATATATATATATATATACGTATATATATATATATATATATATATATATATATATATATATATATATATATATATAATTAAATTTTAAAATTAATTAAAAAAATATTAACTTAGATAATAAAATTTAAACCTATCCCTAATGAGCGAGCCGGAGGCAACGGAATCAAGGAAAAACTCCCTGAGAGGACATGAGGAAGAAACCTTGAGAGGAACCAGGCTCAGAAGGAAACCTCATCCTCATATATTGCTTCTAGTATACTAGAAAAAACAAAACAAAACAGAAATTCTACAAATTCAAAGTCTTGAGTGTTTACTGTCATATGAGCTTCATATTAACACAACTGTTGAGGGACACATGACAAAGACGTTCAGATTCCATTTTTTGGGAAAATAAATGATATAAATGATCATGAATTAAAGTGCAGCTTGGTAATAAACAAAACTGGTGTAAATATTGACGCACATCCTGTTTTAATCAAGCATTTAATGGAGGTCATTAGTTGATATTTATCTGTCTTTTCAGTCATGGATGTAATAAACATTGTTGAATGTAGGTGATTGTCGCCAGGCTAAATTATAATGTTTTATTCATAGAAACGTTAATACAAGCATTAATGAGCATAAAATGTACTTAATGGTAACACATAACTCGTTATTATGCCACGGATAGAAAAGAAATATCCAAAAAAACCTTTGAATAAAAATCTGCTAAATGAATAAATATAAAAATAAACAAAATGGAAAAATTAACATCGAAAACAAAGAAAGAGTTTATTTTGTTTAACTTACCAAATACTATTCTTGAATACTGAAACCTTTCCTTTAAATAGCAATGCAAGTAACCCTGACATTTAAAGAGGCATTTACCAAAATAGACTTTGTTCCTTCAAAGACTTTTTAATATTTTACTCCATCATACTCAACATCAACATCATTTTTAGTTCAAGAAATGAAATTATTTTCTGTAATCAACATTGAAAAAAAAATCCTTGGCAGTGGAAATATCTGGAATATAATCCAATGTATGTATTGATATTTACAGCATTTAGCAGACGCCCTTATCCAGAGCGACTTACATTTTCTATTTCATTTTTATACAACTGAGCAATTGAGGGTTAAGGGCCTTGCTCGGGGGCCCAGCAGTGGACGTAGGAATCGAACTAACAACCTTCCGATTGGTAGTCCAACATCTTAACCACTAGGCTACCACATGCCCACATCCCCTTCATATATTCCTATTACATGATTAGACCAAATATTCAATTATTAAACCAATTTCTAGGCATTTGTAAAATAATTTCTAATTAAACAGAATTTCATTGTAAGAAACAAGCACAAATATCGAACAATAAAATGATTATTTCTTGATTAGAATTAGTCAATTCTAAAATTAAAATCAAAATGTAATCTTCTAGTAAAAGTTAACAGATTCATTTGACTATATTCAATATATTTTTACTTGATAAGATGGCATATGAAATATGTTTTGTAATCTAGTCAAATGTTTCTTATTAATGTTTAAAGATGAAAGTAAACCATTTATAAGAATGAAACATTATTAAACATCATTAAAATGAACCGGCAATAAAACAAACAAACAAAGAAACAAACAAACAACCAAACAAACAAATAAATAAATAAATCATGCATTTCTAGCTTTCTAGATTTTTTTATTTTTTATTATTATTTTTTTAAACTCATTTCAAGATACCATAAAATAAAAACAGAAAAATCTAGAAAGATATTAATTTTTTAAATTTTAGGAAATATATTTTTAGTGTTAGTTATTTTTAGAAGGTTTAAATAAAGCCCAAACATTTTTTTGTAACCTCACAATGCAATACTGTATATTTAGTTCAATAATTGATATTTTGAAGTAAAATCTCACACATGCGAGATATTTATACTTTAAACAATTAAAAATTTACTTCCAAACAAAGCCTTATTTTAACTGTATGTCTCTACTGCCTCTTTCTTTCTTTCTTTCTTTCTTTCTTTCTTTCTTTCTTTCTTTCTTTCTTTCTTTCTTTCTTTCCTTTTTTTTCTTTCTTTCTTTCTTTCTTTTTTCTTTCTTTCTTTCTTTCTTTCTTTCTTTCTTTCTTTCTTTCTTTCTTTCTTTCTTTCTTTTCTACACGCTCCAGGCAAATAAATAAAGACCACGTCCACTTTTGCTTTCCTCTGTGAGCTCATTACAGCTCAACACCCAGCATGCACTGGTGTAAATTTAGCTGGTGCAGAGCCGCAGTCCGGCTTTGCTGTTTTTCCGGGATTCTCTGGGCACGCTGGCCGTGATCATGGCAACGGCATTTCGGGGGCCAAGAGATGGTGCAGTGCACAGGGTTTCTCTTTAATTATCCTCCTGCTGTTTATTTCCCCCGCGAGCCAAACAGCATCAACATTCATCAGCCATAAGAGAGAGGAAAAAGGACCTCGTTTTCTACCCCCACCTCTCTCTGTCTCATACACACACTCACACACACTACACACAACAGATAAACATACTCTCATATACACTGCATGTACTCAAGCTCCCAATCTCTCCTTACACACACACACACACGCAAATACACTCTTTTATCTTCTACAATCCATATACGCCCTCATACACATCAGACCTACACACAGAACACGAGGTCTGACCCATTTTAAACAAACTCTTGCATAAACAGGGTTACAGAAAAGCTTCGAAAAGCTTCGTGAAGCCTTTCTGAGCTGTACACGAGGCCTCAGCTTGCAGTAAACAGTCCCATGTGGAAATTGATAAAGGCTGAACAATGCATCTTGTATCTATATGTGATGCCAAAAGTCTATATACACAGTACACCGGAGAATTTTATTATTTATTTATATTTTTTTTTTAACAAGATGTACAGTACATGATTAGCATTTCTGGTTAAACACACACGCACACACAGTTGACCCTCCTACTCATGATGAACTAGTGTGAACACATTCTGCATTTAATTGCATGTCCAATGCAAGCTTGTAACATCTTCCTGATCCAGCTGTACATGAAAATACAAAATAAGAGTTCAGATATTAGAAGATGTTTTGCTCAAAAGTGTGATTTTTAGCTAAATTTTAAAAGACATCGCAAGACTTAATTCGTCCTGTGTATGAAGTCTTATATTATATATTCTTATATTATATATTTTTGTATGAAGATAATAATAACCGTACTTCTGCACCTGTCCACGGGTATTTTCGTCCTCTCCTCGTGAGCAAACTGCTCAAGCTGTCTCAGGTTTTTTGTCCATACAGTATGTGTATACATATACATTTATATTTACATTTACAGTATTTGGCAGACAGCCTTATCCAGAGTGGTGTACAAAAGCGCTTTATCAATGAGTACATTAACACTGGATCACTAGATTAGCCGAACGTCGCGTCAATTCACGGCTAGGTTTCGTTACGTTACGTTGTTTGCTTCACGTTTGTTTTGGTTGTTAGTGCGTTTAGATGCTTTGAATTTTTCTTACATTCCTATAACCATACGTCCTGTAGAGTTTTATACAACTCTAATATATCATTTTTTTCCATTTGCAGTTACATGTTAATCATTGAAACAAGTTCATTCCTCTTCTTACTTACGTTACAGAGAACTATAAAGTGTCGTTGTTTCTTCTGTCTATAATACAACAAAACAACTGTTTTTTTCATGCTTCTGAGACTTTCCTATGGTGGTAAACTTCCTGCACTGACAGAAAACACTCCTTTCATTTCGTCGCTGTCGGGCGGAAACCTCGTATCTCCAAAACCGTTATTTTTCAGGAAATTAAAAAAACGCCGTACCTTATCTGCAGTGCACAGGGTTTAGTCCGTGTTGCAGTGGATTGTCTTGCGCTAAATTCCTGTCCTCAGACGAGCACCAGAACTAGCAGGGGTAAAGATTTTTTTTCTTTGAGCCCAGTGTTTTGAAGACATTTACCTCAGAAGAAGTGTTGATTCGTTGCTACTCTTCTTGAGGAGAAATATGCCGTGAAGCTCTCACACGGAGTGAGGAAGAGGTGGACAGTTGAAGTGTCCAATGGAGTTATGAGATTTGTGCTCAAGCTATTTTCAAGACTTTAGATTGGTTAATAACTTGTAAAAATAACAGACCCACGTGGGGACTGACCAATAGCATCGATATGTGAAAAAATATGAAACTGACAAAATTTGGACATACGAGGTTTCCGCCCGACAGCGACGATTTGCTTCATTAAACAGGGACACGTTTTTAATCCATTTATTAGTAGTCTCACATTGCAATCATACAGGTTCCTGTGTATGAGTTTTGCTATAGAAACTTTTAGATATACTTTAAAAGGAGCACAATAATAAAAACTGGTGAAGGGTTTATATAGATGGTGGGGGTTTCATTTCTATACACATTACACGTATGAGTTGGGTGGATGTTAAAATCCCCTATGTGACTGCTCGTTTCTTCAGAGTTATGCTCTGGTGAGCTCTTTCTGGCTTTATGGCTCTGTCTGTCAGTCTGTACTGGAAGACAGATTTACTGTGGTCTAACAGTCTGGCCATTATTTTCCGTTATTATCTTCCATACACAAGTACAGTTCTGTAAGGAGTACTATCTGGCAACCGGTGATTTTCTCTGCACAGCGTTCTGTAAAACAGCCGTAAATTTGAGTCGAAGCGATGAACACGAGCGCAGTATAATGTTTCATTTTGAAACAAAATTTGAACAAACTAAACCTCCTCGCATGGATAAAGTAAGAACTACAGGCCCAATGATTACATTTATTATTATTTATAATCTTTTAGGAAAGATGTGTGCAGATATTTCTGTAGCACAAATGTAACTAATGCCTGTGAATTAGCTGTGAGTTAGCAAAGAGCACACGTGATTTGCATTCAGTGACAGCAAGAAAGGAAAAAAGCTCACAGCTGAAAGCAATAAAACGATGAAACAATGAAAGCTTGCTTTATAAAAATAGCGTGCACTAAATCTTCCAATAATGCAGCTCAGCCACTGCATCGTGAAGGCTACAGACTATAGACACAGATTCATGCTTTATTCTTTAATGGGGTGCCAAAACGTTTTCACATCATTCATATGACACAACCGAGTTTCAGAAAATGTTTCAGTTTCAGTAATAGAAATAGTGAAATAAATTATATTTGACTGTGTAATCTGTAAAAAAAAAAAAAAAAGCTAAAAACACAGACTAATGCTATTTTATTCTTGTATTTGATGCCAAAATTTTTGGTCCTAAGTAAATAACTAGTATATTATATTAATAGTATATAATAGTATATAATAGTGTATTATAACTAGTGGATTTTTCTTTTATTATTATTTATTTATTTATTTTTGTATTGTTTTTTTTTAATCATTAAAATCACATTAAGTTTCAGAAACTTTTCAGTAAAATGAAATAATTTAATTGACAGTTTAATCTCAAAATCACAGTAACTCAACATTAAAATAAAAAAAATATATAAAAACTAAATAAAAAACCTCAAAAAAAAAAAAAATTAAATGAAAAAAAATCACAGTAACTCCACATTAAAATAAAAAAATCTAAGAACTAAATAAAAAAAACTAAAACTTAATTTTAAATTTAAATGTATTTATTCATTTTTATACTTATGTAAAGCTGCTTTGAGACAATGTAAATTGTTAAAACAAATTTACGAATAAATTGAATTGTATTATAATAATAATAAAAATAATCGTAGAATAATTAAAACACTTGCTAAGAAACTGATTTATTTAAGCTTTTATTCACTGTATTATATTTTCTGTGAGTCAAAAGTTCACATACAGTAAATGTTAGTATACATACACTTTTGTTTTGGCTGCCACTATTGGGCCCTTGAGCAAGGCCCTTAACCCCCAATTGCATAGTTGTATAAAATTAGATTAAATGTAAGTCACTCTGGATAAGGACGTTTGCTAAATGTTGTACTTGAACTTGAAACCAACTCTCATGGTTACATTCTCCATTGTTGAATGAAACTGGTGGAACTCAGGAAGATTCGTAGGCCTATCATGGAACAGCAGAGTGTGACCTGGCAGGGCTTTACAGTGATATTCATATGGTTTTTTGCCATGTGCTTTTTTTTCACGTGTACTTGCCCCGCACAACTAATGGATCTCTCACACACACACCCCCCACAACCCCCCAAACCAACTTGCCTTTAAATACCCGTTCATGTTGTGTTGCTGTTATAGGTGTTGTCTTGTGATGCCTTTTATATTTCTCTTTTTTTTTTAAAGACTACCCAGTGAGGTTCCTAGTGTTTTCTGTGTTGTGTTAGTTTAGTTTGTTGTTATTTTTTTTCCTTCAAAAAGTTCCTAGTTTGTTTCATCTTGCATCTTGGTCTGAACTTTGAGTTTCTCCTGCTTGAGTCTCGGGTTCAATTCCCCCCTCTGGAGGCATCAGTATGACACATACATGCTTTTTCAATTCAGCCCACAAATTTGCTACAGAATACAGGTCAGGGTTTTTTTTTTTTTTTAAAAAAAACAACACTTTGGTACTTTCACTTTGTTGACTTTAAGACATTTGGTTGAATATTTGGAGGTGTGCTGAGGATCAAAGGTCTGGCTGATGTCTGGAGGTTTTGCTTTTTCTCTCTCCAGCTTGATTCCGTGCACCAATGTCTTTTCTAGCAAAAAACGATCCGAAAAAAGAAACTTGATGCTATGATGCTACCACCCCCTTTCTTCACAGATGGGGTGATTTTATTCAGATTCAAGTCTCTAGTGTCAGTGGTTTGTAACATTAAATCTGCATAAACAAACGGATACAATAAAATCCACATACAGTACTTCATCGTTAAAAAATCAGCTATACTTGTTCTTACGTGACAGGATTCTTCCGCTCATCTCTTTGAAACTGCGAAACGAATGCCCAGAAATACTCAAAAATCCATAGTAATAATCAAATAGAGAAAATGTTCAGTGTGCAATTCGATCGCATTCCTTCAGCAGAATGAAGAGCTCGGTCTGTCTGAACCTGTGCTCGTACTCTGAGAAGATGTGAGATGTAAAGGAGTGAAGTGCTTTTCAGCACAACAGATCTGATTAGGAATATAAGACACAGGGTTTTAGGTCACTCAGACCAACATTACAAATATCCAGTATTGAACTCGGGCCTCGGATTACCATCGGCGCTACGAGCCTATAATAGCAAAAAAGCAAACCGAGCCCTGTTCAAGAACTGCATCGAGTCTGTACGCAGGATCATTTCTGCATCTAAGAAGTAGAACCAAAAAAAAAAAAAAAAAAACAATATTAATAATTCTACTAATGAACTAATGTCTTACTAATAATACACGTTATCCTCCAATGTGAAATCCACTTAGTACAGGACGATTTCTACAGTAAAGTTAGCGACTGATACAATGATACGCTCGAAGGTTCTTTTATATTATATTACAATATCAAAGCTGGTCAGATGAAGATGAAAAAGAAGAATCAGTTCTACCAGAAGACCCTTTAACAGTAATGTAAACAAATAAACCTAAACTAGCTAGCTAGCTAGCCCATGTACTATAACATTTGTTTATTTTTGTAAGTGGATTTCAAAACAAAGCAAAAGTCAACAGAAATCTTATTCTTATTGGAATTATAATATCTAATGCAAAATACATTCATACTGTATTAATTAAAAAAATAATTACTTTTACTCTAGACACAAACTATCTGTAGATCTTTATGTGCATTTATGTAAATAATGTAACTGGCAGGGGGGCACGGTGGCTTAGTGGTTAGCACGTTCGCCTCACACCTCCAGGGTTGTGGGTTCTCCCCGTGCCTCGGGGGTTTCCTCCGGGTACTCCGGTTTCCTCCCCCGGTCCAAAGACATGCATGGTAGGTTGATTGGCATCTCTGGAAAATTGTCTGTAGTGTGTGATTGCGTGAGTGAATGAGAGTGTGTGTGTGTGCCCTGTGATGGGTATATATATATATATATTACTAATTTAGAAATTTATTTACTTTGTTTTTGTCTGAGTTCCATCACAGGAAGAAACAATGGTATAGTTTGGTATACCACACACACTATCTCACACACACACACACTCTCTCTTTCACACACACTATCTCACACACACGCACTCTCTCTCTCTCTCTCTCTCTCTCTCTCTCTCTCTCTCTCTCTCTCTCTCTCACTCTCTCTCACACACACTCACACACTATCTCACACACACACACACTCTCTCTTTCACACACACTATCTCACACACACGCACTCTCTCTCTCTCTCTCTCTCTCTCTCTCTCTCTCTCTCTCTCTCTCTCTCTCTCTCTCTCTCTTACACACACACACACACACACAGACACACGTTCAGCATACACAGAAAAGTAGTTCATTTACGTAAAGGACAAAGGCCAATAGGAACTGCTGGCTCTGCAAGACAGCCATGTCAATCTCCTCACAAATCAATCAGAGACAACAGCAGCGTTGCTGACATACGCAAACCAAGTTCACTGGCGCTCCGAGTGCGTCTGCCGTCCCCTCAGGATTCCCATTCCATCGGCTCCTATTAAACATTAGCTATTTAATTCTGCAGTGAGGCTCCAGTGAGCTGGAAGAGCTTTGCTTTGCTTTTTTCCCCCCACTGCCTTCTATTTCAGCTAAAAGCAGGAAAGAAGGAGAAGGAGGATGAAGTAGCCAGGCCTTTAACTTTTGGCCAAATAGTAGTGATATGATCTCATACCCCACCAACCATCCCAAAAAAAAAAAAAATAATAGAAAAAAGTAGACTGGAGCTCTATCTTTTCCGACAAGTTGTTGATTAACGCATAATGCCCGGCCTGCAGACATGAGCTAAAATGGAAACGTTCTTGAAAAAGTGAGGGCTATTAAGTGTAAAAGTGCAGGCTATTTTTCCTGCACAGCCCTGAGAGAATGATTCTCTCTCTCTCTCTCTCTCTCTCTCTCTCTCTCTCTCTCTCTCTCTCTCTTATTTTCACACCTACTGCACACAATCATTTATGGTCAAACACATGTAGAAATAGACACTGCTTCTCCAGTATATTGCATATTAGGATTTTTCTTTTATGACGTCAATTGAAATGGAAAAAAAAAAATCTCAATTTATTCACTAAGATCAGTGTGTGTAAAATAATACAGAACATATTCGAAACATATATTTGAACGGTATAATTCTAACATTTATTAAGCTTCCTAAATGGTTCCCTGTCATGGTGTACGCTTTAACATCCAATGACATGAAAGGTTCTTTTTAGCGGATGAAAGGCTATTTAGACTATGAAAATGTTCTCTATGTCACTAAGAAAAAAGGGGTTTGTTCAAGAGCCATTGACTGAACGGTTCTTTAGGGGACCAAAAAGGTTCCGCTATGATATCAGTATTAAAACCCCCTTTTTTTTTTTCTTCCTTCTTTCCTCTGTGTGAAATGAAACACTGTACAGTATGTCTGACAGACTTGATGAGATTATTCGAGTTGGACGTTTGGACAGAAACTGAGAGATCTGAAGGTGGTTCTCATGTCCTATATATTCGAGGGTTCAATTCCTTTCTCCGCTCTGTGTGGGTGAACTTCTGCATGTTCTCCCTGTTCTCGGTTTCCTTTAGGTTCTCTGGTTTCCTCTCCCAGTTCAGAGACATGAATTATAGGCTGATTATCACCTTTAAAATACCACTACTCTGTGTGTCCTGTAATGAACTGGCAACCCGTCTTGTGCCTAGAGTCTCCTGGAACTCCAGGTTTCCTGCAACCCTGTGTAGGAGAAGTACCACAGAAAATGTATAGATTGGTCTACATCATAAAAAAAGAACATTTAATCCATATATTCAATTCACCGTTGGCGATTTAAAAAGAAATATGGACTAGTGGTTTATCTGAAAAGACCTGCCCATGACATTCCTGCAAGCAGAGCACAGACATGACAGGTTTGGTTTCAGCTCAGAAACGTGCGTCTAATCGATCAGTCTCCTGCCAAAATCACTGGCACATCATGATAACATTATCGCCTCGGCTCCCGTGAGTGGCCTGGACGTGTATCAGCGTTACTGCAGCTGGAGGATAACCCGAGGCGGCTGGAGCTCTACCTCTACCTCTAATTCAGTTTGAAGGAAAAGCTGAGTAAAAGGAGACGTTTGAATCGTGCGTACATCTGTTTCTGTTTTCCCAGGTCGCGTCCTTGCCGAGATCAAATTCAAGGCTCGGAAACCTAATTTGTGGAAAAGATTTCAGAGAACGCATTCACACAGCAAACTGAAAGACCAGATAAGGAATTTCTACAATTATCTTTTCTTTCCGAACTCGGCCTAAAGTCGGCTCGAAGCCGTGGCCGAGTGGTTCAGGTGATTAGACTAGTAATCCGTCGGGATCTCATCTCACTGTGCTGATTTCATTTCATTGTATAGCTTTGACTCTTCACCTCATTTCACTTTATTTCTATTTTTATTCTACTTTTATTTTCCATTTCGGGCTTTTGTTTTCACTGTGGTGTTTATAACATAGACAGTTGTGAAAAGCATTTCACTGCAAAAAATTTGAATTCCAATCGATTCGACTCTACAAACAACCACAAATGCTGCGTGTTTTGGGTTGAAGCGTTTTTTTTTAGATGCGTTTTTTTAAGCATTTATTTTTAAGCATTTATTTATTCTTATTTTGAATAAAAAGAGAAAATAAACAGTAAACATATCTATTTTTTTAATTATAACCGCTGTTTTTTTTTTGTGATTGTTGCAGCAGAAGTGTTTGATTTTGCAGCAGCTTTTTTTTTGCTTAGCTCAGACTTGTTTAGCTTTTGTAAAAGAAAGGTAAATTATTTATTTATTTAATCTATCTATCTATCTATCTATCTATCTATCTATCTATCTATCTATCTATCTATCTATCTATCTATCAATTTGTTTGTTTGTTTACTTGTTTTTTAGTTTATAGTTTGGTTTATTTTGTTTAATTCATTTCATTCAGTGTGAAATTAACCGAAAAACAAAAAAAAGTTGTTAAATCTTGTGCAGTAAATCTCGAGTTTCCTTTTTTTTTTTTTTTCTTTTTTTTTTTTTTAAAGAAAGCTTCATCACAGGTTTATGTTCACACATTCTTTCCTAACTGTGAATCGCCCACAACTAGATAGGTGTTAATTAATTAATGTAATGAATTGTATTATAATAATAATAATAATAATTATTATTATTTATTTATTTATTTATTTATTTGTTTGTTTGTTTGTTTATTTACTCTTTATGCCATTGTGTGTTTTGATGTTTAATGTTTTATTTCTTTAACTATTTTTCTTCTCTCCTTTTGCTCGATGACGATCAACGGATTGACTGAAATCTTATCTACTGGTCAAATGAACAGTTATATGATTTACAGTCTCGTTCAATTCCATTTTTTCTTCATAGCCTGTGAAAGCAATCTAGCTTCCAGAGACTTCCTTTCCCCTTTGGCAGTGTGAAACTTAAACCAGGAAGTAACCTGACAAATTCAACCAATCTCCTTATTGGACAGCCAGCCCCAGGAGCAGATCACTTTTCCACATGCTGTGGTCCCACCTGAGCTCAGCTGAAGTTAACACCACACCAGCGTTGTCAAGATCCGTTTCTGGATAATCCCTGATTTCGAAACTGGCTTTTACAGTCGAAAAAATGTTCCATAAGCTACAGGGTTTTGTTCATTTGAATTTTATTTGTGTAACAATGGAGGAGATGGAAAAAAAAATCTGAAATAAAAATTTTCCCATGTGAGAAACTGGTCTCGAAAGTGAACCTGTCGTTTTCTTTGAAAAATCCAAGATAATAAATTCTCGCAGAAAATACTATAAATATATTAGCAATTGAACAACTATTTATTTTAACAAACCAGGAATAAAATGTATTTTTTTTTTATAGCTTCGTAGGACAAAATAAACAGATTAATGCTATTGCCAGCTTCAGTGCATTTAGATTTCCAAATAAAGCTAAACAAATCAGTGCTAAAATCCGCCAAAGATTCAAATCAAATCAAATTTTATTTGTCACATACACATATATACAGGGTACGACATGCAGTGAAAGGCTTCTGTCCGGTATTTATATATATATATATATATATATATATATATATATATATATATATATATATATATATATATATATATATATATGCGTATTGTTTTAGTGATTGTCCTTAAAGTGTCCATGTGCAGAGGGAGAGGTCCAGTACTAGATCCTGGGAGTTTCCTGGTTTAAACTCCGAATGGCCTGTGGGAAGAAGCTTCTCCTCATTCTATCTGTGTTTGCTTTGAAGTAGCAGAAGCGTTTCTCTGAACGCAACAAAGAAAAGAGTTCATTGTTGGAATGGCTGAGGTTCTTTACTATCTTCCTGGCCCTGGTCCGGCACCGCGTGCTGTAGATGTCTTGCAGGTCAGTGAGTATACATTATACATTCATTCATTCAATCATTTTCTACCGCTTATCTGAACTACCTCGGGTCACGGGGAGCCTGTGCCTATCTCAGGCGTCATCGGGCATCAAGGCAGGATACACCCTGGACAGAGTGCCAACCCATCACAGGGCACACACACTCTCATTCACTCACACAATCAGACACTACGGACAATTTTCCAGAGATGACAATCAACCTACCATGCATGTCTTTGGACCGGGGGAGGAAACCGGAGTACCCGGAGGAAACCCCCAAGGCACGGGGAGAACATGCAATTAAATTTAATCAAAAGATCAAAAACGGTGTAAAAGTCTCCAAGTGGTTTTATCTACAACCATCACACGAGTCAAGGACTGTCAAGGATGCAGCCTTATACGTCAATGAGCTGCTTTTCTTCTCACCACAGTTGTAAAGGGTTGCTACTGGCTTTACTGTAACCTTCCTGTCAGCTGTAACACCACTCTGGCCAGTGGTTTCATAGAACTACTGCTCACTGGATGTTTTTATACCATTTTATGCTGTGTACTGTATATTGCCAAGGCTTCCAATTAGCTCATGTTTCTACAGAAAAAAAAAAAAAAAGAAACAAACTTTTAGAAATCGATAGTCTCCACTGAAGAAGATCCCTGATGGCCCGTTTTCCATGGCAGAAAGATGATGATGGTGCTTACAGCCAGGTCAAAGGGTAGGGTGTAAGTGGGGAGTGAGTTCAGGGGAGTAGGGCAGATAATAAGCTTAATGGGTCTCAATCGCGCTAGAGACAAGGCAATAAGAGGAAAATGTCAAGCCTGGCATTACACACACACACACAGTCACAGCTAAATGTCAGTCTCACAGAGGGGCAGAGAGAGAGAATATGATTATCTATTCAATGATTTTTTTTTTTTTTTTTTGCTTTCTAATTGCATTTCAATGGTGTCAAGACAAAAATCGGGGAATAAAATGAAGCGCTTGTAGAGATACAGGATACAGAAGAGGGTAACCATTTTGTTGTTATTCTAAGACTATGTTTGCTAACTGAAGTGTCCTATACATTATTTTGGATAAATCTTTCCAGCATTATGGGGTCATTGGCATTAAGCCCTGGATTTCATTGGCCTTTCCTCGTCTAATAAATAGCTCATCCTTTGATAAGCGAGTTCCTATACGAACCTCTCCTCTGTGTCTGATGATGTGGTCGTGTGGGAGGCTTTTGTCCATATCTCCGATCCATCATCACACACACACACACACACACACACACACACACACACACACACACATGCTTCGCAGCCATCAGCCACAGTGCAAATTTCACTTACAATGGATCCATTTAAACATGGACAGTTGTGCGTGGGCATCCATCACCATAAATCTGGAGTCACCCATCTCTGCTCGTCCTTTGTCTTTTCACTCATTTGTATCTAGCGGAATGTACCACTTTGAAGATAGAGCAGGGGAAACACTCGTACATTTGTTTTCCACTGCCCTATGCCTGATGAGCCTGAACTAATCTCATCTGTCCTCACGCTATTGGATGCATCAGAAGGCAGAGACTTAGCTGCTCGTTTTCAGGACATCGATTTGACAAATTATTGACATTAAGTCACAGGTGTAGTGCAGAAAAACCAAGACTAATAGCGTTCTTGTAAATATGAACAACTGAGTATCGGGACGTGAGCCTCAGGAGTAATGTTAGAACCGATTTTTGTAATTAATGCTGATGAACAGCTGGACTATGCTAATCAAGCATGTAGCGAAGGTGCTAAAAGATATTTTCTTCCTTTTAGAGAAAACGAAGGACGTTTTAAACTAGTACATTCGATTAGGTTCTACTTTCTTAGCACAAATACTTAAATCGATCCCATGGAAATGACCTGTGTATAGATCACAACAGTGAGGTTGTCAGATATTTCTTGTCATGGAGTTGAGAACATAGATTTTTTTTTTTAACCACTAGCATTCAATACAAGGACCTGAAAAAAACAGGGGATAGAAAATGAGGACTAAATTTTCTCATTGCTTTCCCAGTATTGCTGCAGGAATAATCCAATATGGCTTATAAAATAGCATTTGATCCAGTGCATCATAATATTTTATATGTTTTTTATTATTATTATTATTTTATTTTGTGCAATGGAAGTTATCTGGACCTACAAACGAATCCAGTCTTGACGCACTAAAGTAAAATCATTAAATCATAACATGTGACTAATGTAAAAGATTAGCTCGTGCTTTTTATATTTTTAATTTAATAAACACTATTCTTTAAAAAAATACTGGGTAAGTGTTTATCACCTGCATACAAAGCTCACTCACTTGCATTGATATTACATAATAAAATGTGCTGGAGTCCAAGGTTGTAATCAGTTGTAATAGACAAGAACCTCTGTTGTGAAAGATATATTCTGTTTAATTCAGTTTATTTGTATAGCGCTTTTAACAATGGACATCAAATTAAATTTGTATTCATCTCTAACATCTACCCTAATGATCAAGCCTGAGATGGCAGCGACAAGGACAAACTCCATGAGATGTTATGAGGAAGAAACCCTGAGAGGAACCAGACTCAGAACTGAACTTTCATCCTCATTTGGGTGCCACTGGACAGGAAATTATGTAAATAAAAATAATGTAGTTTCTACAACAGTTTGTAGTCAAGTGGAATTAAGCATTCAAGAGCTCCTGAGGAACTAATACAGTAGGTCAGAGTCATTTCACCACAGATGCACAGTCGAGCACAAAACTGACCCGAAAGACAGTATGATAGTCTCCAAGTGGTTCAATCCACAGCAGTCTCATGGGTCATGGACTGTCCATACAGATCTATCTCTAGCATCCACCAAACGATGAGACTCAGACCAGGGGTAGAACGTCAGGATGAATCAAATGTGTCAAATATAATATAAGTTATGCCTGTAATCATGTGATGGTTCAAGACAAAGTACATTATGTGCAAAGTGAAGGCAGGGACTCCAGCAAGACTAGCTATGACAGTATAACGAAAAGGGAGAGCCAGAAGGTGACACAGACATAAGGGCTTCCTTAGACATAAAGCAAGAGTGGCAAGGCGACGGCATCCAAGCGTACCAGTTCACCAACCCTCCAGATCTGCTCCTTTACCTAAGAAAAGCTATTCAACAATAAGCTAGACTAAACAAATGTCTATTCAGTCCCAAACACTAATTGTAAGGATTTTCCATAACTGTGGGTTTCTGTAAGAAAAAGCTCTGCCCCCTGCTGAAGCCAAATAGCCTGCATCCTTTTGATCAAAGGAGGCACAATGGATCATAAAAATACAAAAGATCACTCAGGTACTGTGGCGTGAGACCATTATTAGCTTTATAGGTCAGTAATAGTATTTTATAATCAATGCAAAATTTGATTTTGTGCCAATGCAGCATGAATAAGATAGGAGTGATGAGTTCATATCGTCTGGTTCAAATTAGGACTTGTACTGTGGAGCTTGTTTATGCGCCTACTAGCAAAACATTTCAATAATCCAACCTAGAGGTAACAAAGGCATGGTCTAGTGTTCCGGCATTATGTAATGACATCATATTTCTTATCTTAGCAATATTTCTGAGATGAAAGAAGGCTACGCTGGCGATATTATCTACATGAGAGCCCGGAGTCAATAACCTCACCAAGGTCTTTTTCTGACTGCTGCACATGATGAAACAGAAAGACCATCCAGATTTACTCTGTAATCAGAAAAGCTTACTTCTTTCTGCATGTGATCCTAGTACAAGAGTTAAGCATAAATAATAAATGAAGTATTTCCTATTAAAAGATTACAATAAAGCAAATGTTTCTAGACATTTTACTACTCAAACATTCAAGCCTCAGTGGTGGAGCAGTGGATTAGTACTGGAGTAGAAAAAAATTCCGAACTACCTCGGGTCACGGGGAGCCTGTGCCTATCTCAGGCGTCATCAGGCATCAAGGCAGGATACACCCTGGACGGAGTGCCAACCCATTGCTGGGCACACACACACACTCTCATTCACTCACGCAATCACACACTACGGACAATTTTCCAGAGATGCCAATCAACCTACCATGCATGTCTTTGGACCGGGGGAGGAAACCGGAGCACCCGGAGGAAACCCCCGAGGCACGGGGAGAACATGCAAACTCCACACACACAAGGTGGAGGTGGGAATTGAACCCCAACCCTGGAGGTGTGAGGCAAACGTGCTAACCACTAAGCCACCGTGCCCCCCTGAGGCTGAAATTATTAAACTGAAAAAGAGATAACAAACCTATCAAAGAGAGAGACTTTAGAAACAGACAAGAACAATCTGAGACAGTTGAAAAGAAGGAATGCACTGATGAGCACAAGAACGCCAAGTCTACTGCAGAGAGTACTGGAGATAATTACAGAATTCTTTCCTTGATGAAGAACCAGCCCTTCGCAACACCTATGTATCAAGTCAAGAAGAAGTATCATCGTCAAAGTATAAGACACCTTAATGACTTCAAATACAGAAAGTTCATCTCAACACTAGTAACATTCAAGAAAAGAAATATCAGATTAGACTTTGTGGAAAATAAAAAAATCTTAAAATGCCAGTTAGGTTCTGGATCAAGATTCTTTGGACATATGTAACTAAAATAAACTTGTAGTGGAATGATGGGAAGAGAGTATGGAGATAGTGGACAGTGGTAGCTTTGTACTTTGTACATGTGTAATGACAATAAAATTGAATCTAATCTAAAAATCTAATCTTAGTGGTTAAGATTGAAATTCAAATTCAAAGGTGTGGGTCAGATGACAGAACAGATATGAGTCTTGTATGTCTACCTCATACCCTGAGAGATGGTGGCATCAGTCAAGCAGTGCCATCAGCATAGCAGTGGTAAGAGAACCCATGTATACAGGGAGAAAAGGATAGGACCGTGTACTTAGCCCTGTGGGACATCAGTGGATAGTCTGGTACATAATAAATAAAAATGAAAGTAAAGACTCACGATCAAAAACATAAAACATCATCTGTCAGACATGCTGGAGACAGTGTTATGGTGTGGCGTTGTATGAGTCAACTGAGCTCGCTGTTAACTTACTGAAAACAAAACTGACATTAAAGAAATAAGCAGCAACAGAAGGGGCTGCAGGGAAGCTCTGTGGTGTATCTCAAGGGAAGAAATTTGGTCATTTGTTCATGTGATGTTTGTGGGTTTACTGAGTGCCAATACACTTAAAAAGAAAGCTTCTTAAATGGTTCTTTTTCATGGTTCTCTGAAGAACCTTTAACATCCATGGAATTACACAAAAGGTTCTTTGGTGTGGAAAAAGGTTATTTAGACTATAAAATCTTATCTTTTAAGAACCATTTACAGAAAACATTCTTTAAGAAACCAAAAAGGATTCTGCTGTGGCATCGGTGCCCTTTTTGGTTCTACTCTAAAACTGTAGAGCATTTCCATATGTACTGTAGAACCCTTGGAAAGCAAAGCGATTTATTTTAGAGTGGTTCTATAATTCAAAGATCTCTAGATAACGGTGTGAAATGTTCTGTACTTGAATTTGTTGTATTTTCTTACAGAATTTTATATATACTGTAAGAAGAAGAGGAAGAACAAGACCTAAAAGATTCTAAAAGGAACATCTAACTTGGATTCACTGAACCCCATTGTGTCCACTTTAATAAACCTAGATAGAAACAAAGAAGCCTTTATTTTGTCATATATACATTAAAACACAGTTAAATTTCTTTTTTGCACATCCCAACTTTAAAGGTTGGGCTCAGAGCACAAACATGATACTGCACCCCTGGAGCAGAGAGGGTTAAGTAAGGGCCTTGCTCAAGGGCCCAAAAGTGGTAGCTTGGCTGTGCTTGGGCTTGAACTCTGACAATATATAAACCGATATTTAACACAGTATCACAATAATCAGTGGTGTAACGGTGTGCAGTAATGCTTTTTTGTTGTCGTTTTTTAACAGCCGATTAAAACAAGACCCATGTTTAATTGTTGGGTCCTTCACATACAGGAGCCAATGACACTATAATGAGGTGATGCAATAGTTATTTATGTGTAAACACTTTGTCTACACTCGAATGCAACACTTAGTGGTCAGTTTGTCACAGTTTTTAAGCCTCTCTAGGTGATTTAATCATTCAGCAGAATTTTTAAAAGGTAAATCAGGAGCTGAAAGTAAAAAAAAAAAAAAAAAAAAAAATCAATATGGCACAAGCAATAGTTCAATCGTAATCCAGACATTTTCTAAAGAGAGGTAAAAAGGCACTCATGCATTTGTCTCTTCACGCACGGTGCACGGATGGAAAACGATTTATATTTGTTTCTCTGCAAAAAAAAAAAAAAAAGATCGATATGTCACTGTACCACATGGTTAAAGTTCAAATAAAATGCGTGTGCTTTCCACATGAGACAGTGATGAGAGTGAGGGATTAATGAAACACCGAAAAGAATGTGTGTACATATTGTAAAATTAGCGAGAGCATTGATCTTTGAAAGCCTCTTGAGTTACATTCTGCCGATCAGAACGAAAATGAACCTTGCTCTCGAATCAGGAGCGAAATTGAGCTTTTGTTAATAATTAATGCACAAACAAATCAAAGCATTTAGATTTACATCTCCTCTGTTTTATGGCATTAATATTTAATTCGGCTCTAATTTACTGTTTGATTTTACTTTAACTAAGCGTTAGTATTAAGTGGATGAGACTGGATTTACTCGATGAGCGGGATAAAACTATAAGTCCGTCCTCTGAAGTGTGAATTGCAGCTACAGGATCTATAAATTGAAGTTTTAGTGCTTTTGCTCTCCCTCCACACATTGTTTCGAGGTTCAGGTCTCAAACTTTCACTCCTCTGCTCCATCTGATATTGAACACCATCATCTCATGTGTGCACCGGTAATGCCAGACAAAACTGAAATCAATGAGGCATCAGCTTGAGGAATGAGAGAGGGGGAGGTGAGGAAGGCAACCGGGGGTGGAATGATCTGATCGAGTCTTGTTACAAGAAGCTCGCAGCTTTCTCCCATAACCTCTGTGGGTCACTGAGGGCTTGAGAATTAGAGGATAATAATCAATGACCTGGAGTTAGTGGAGTTAATCTTTCCATCCAAAAGTTGATTATTTTCCTAGAAGTGTTTAATTCATTGTATACAACAGCTAACCAGAAAATGTAAACTTTTTTCCTGATGACTTTCATGTGGTAGAAAACATCTATCTATCTATCTATCTATCTATCTATCTATCTATCTATCTATCTATCTATCTATCTATCTATCTATCTATCTGTCTGTCTATCTGATAGCTCATAAGTTGTAGCCATTTATAAATAGGTTTTATGTTGTTGTGTCTAGTAAACAAGTTAGTTCCTTCAGGTTCTCTCTCTCTCTCTCTCTCTCTCTCTCTCTCTCTCTCTCTCTATCCCTCTCTATCACTCAGTTAATAAGTTAATTAAAACACTACCAGGCAGACAGGAAGTTGTTTTTACGAAGTTCTGTAGTTCTGCCCTCATTAAACTATTTCAAATCACAGATTTTTACATCTAGTCCATAAGACATGGTAAAACTTAAATTCACACAAATAAACCAATTAAAATGTTTACACACGCAATTCCTAACTCTGTGTGTGGTTACCTGGATGATCTATCTATCTATCTATCTATCTATCTATCTATCTATCTATCTATCTATCTATCTATCTATCTATCTATCTGATTCACTGAAAGCTAAATTGATCAGGATAATCAGTGTAAATTGTTATTATTTTTATTTAAAGGTCTAATTTTTTTGTTAAATAAAAACAACTAAAAAAATTTTAAGCTAAATAAAACACAATAAATTACAGTTTATACTGATTGTTCTGTTCAAACGTTTACACCGACAACATATCTTGCATGTAGCATTAACCATTCAAGACCCTGTGGATCAATTGTTAATATAAACATGAGACCTAATTAGAAATGTTTGGCCAGTTACAATGGAGAATCCAACACACACACACACCCACACCCACACACACACACACACACACACACACTCACACACACATTGTGTATGCCTGTTCTTCATAAAAGGCGGGTTTGGGTCTCAGACAAACTGATATATCCCCTCTTGTTCACTCACTATACAGTCATCAAGATCACAATCAGACCTAAATACTTATTAGCCTGTCATCTGAAGTGCTTCTCATCCGTCCTTCAGTAAAATCGACGGGTCCACATCATTACGCTGTCATCGCTGATGAGAAATTAGCATTAAATGCTTCTGGCTGATTAAGCGATGTCAGGACAAGTGACAGACAGCAGTGTGTGATTTGTAATTCAGTATATGTAACCGTGTGTGTGGAAAGCTACCCGTTTCCTGTTTAGGTCTGACTTCCTTTAAGCCTCTCTTGTGTACCAAAATTATATTAATATTACAGATTTTTGGAAAAGTCAATGAACATTTAATGGACTTTTTCACTTTATCAGCAGATCTGTTAAATTTTTAAGTTGTGAGGTGAGGCCCCCATGGACCGGACTTGTTTGACAAGACAAGCCAGACTTGATCAGATTGAGGTCTGGGGACTTTGGAGGCCAAGTCAACACCTCTGGCATGTTTCTCAGACTATTTCTGAACAATTTTTTCAGTGTGAAGTTCACAGGGTACATCATTCTGTGACTGCAACTAGGGAGCGTCATTGCCATGAAGGAGTGTAGTTAGTCTGCAACAATGGTTACGTAGGTGGTACATGTCAAAGTAACATAAATGTGAATGCAGGAACCCAAGAGTTTCCAGAACATTGCCCAGAGCTTCACACTCCCTTCGCTATCTTGCCTTCCTCCCATAGTCCATCTCTTACATGAAGACATGAACCCTTTCCTTCATATGTTAGAAAAAAGCATTCTCAGAGATTTGTACCACAGTAGCTCTGATGAGGGACCAGACCATCGATGCACATCAATGAGCCTCGGGCAACCATGACCCTGTCAGTGGATCATCGTTTGTTCATCCATATACCACTTTTGGTAGATACTAACCACTGCATACAGGGACCACCCAGAAGACCTGTTGTTTTGGAGATGCTTTGGAGATACCCTTTTGTCTAGCCACAACAATTTGGCCCTAGTCTAAGTCACTCCTTACACTTACCAATTTTTCCTGCTTCCAGCACATCAACTTGAAGTAACTGTTTAATTGCACTGTTTAATTTATCTCACTCATTGAGAAGCACCAACGTTTCTTGATAATCAATTTTATTCACTTCACCTGTCAGTGGCTTTAATGTTATGGTTAATGGCTGTATATAAGCTGAATCTGAATCTAGCCTGTCTTTGCACTTTTACATAAACAAATACACACTGTCAAACTAAGACACTGTTAATCAGTGAGGTAAAGAGGACAAAAAAGAGAAATGAAGAGGCAGAACTGTGGGAAGTAGTAGAGATTATAGCTGAATGAATTAAAAATGACAGCTACAAGCAAAAAAAAAAGTTATGTTCTCTTTGCTCAGCATTTTTCGGGGTCTTAACAAACAAGCCGCTGGAGGAAATGGATTTCCGTTTGGAGTATCATATTATTCACTTAGCTTTCCTTTGTTTATGAAATGTTGCAAAATGGTGTTGCAAAAAATAGAAAGGGCTCCGTCAGAGAAAAAAAAAATGTGGAAGGTGTTCCATCCTTTTCTTCCATTCATCCATCCATCCATCTCTACAGTACACCACTTATCCAACTGGGAACCTGGACTCTATTCCAGGAGACTTGAGGCACAAGATATTATGCCAGTCTATCACAGAGCACAACTGCACACACACCCACACACCCTTTCACACACTACAGACAATTTAGATATGCCAGTCGGCCTACAGCGCATGTCTTTGGGCTGCTGAAGGAAACCGGAGTCCCCCGAAAGAAACCCCCAAGTGCACGGTGCACGGTGGCTTAGTGGTTAGCACGTTCGCCTCACACCTCCAGGGTCGGGGTTCGATTCCCGCCTCCGCCTTGTGTGTGTGGAGTTTGCATGTTCTCCCTGTGCCTTGGGGGTTTCCTCCGGGTACTCCAGTTTCCTACCCCGGTCCAAAGACATGCATGGTAGGTTGATTGGCATCTCTGGAAAATTGTCCGTAGTGTGTGATTGCGTGAGTGAATGAGTGTGTGTGTGTGTGCCCTGTGATGGGTTGGCACTCCGTCCAGGGTGTATCCTGCCTTGATACCCGATGACGCCTGAGATCGGCACAGGCTCCCCGTGACCCGAGGTAGTTCGGTTAAGCGGTAGAAAATGAGTGAGTGAGTGAGTCAGTGAGTGAGTGGTTTATCAGGCAGACGGTATTGCAGTATCAACAGAGTGGGCATTAGCTTCTTTTTTCCAGCCACCGGAATGTTGAACTCCACTAGTAATATCAACACTAGCACAACTCCACTACATCTACCATGCACTTCATCTACTATCCCTTACATGCAATCTGACAGTTGTACTGATATTTTCTGACCACACTATACATGCAATATCTCCCACTACAGAACTACTTTATTTTACGTGCCATATTATGCTAATAATTTATAGTATTAGGCCACTTTATGACTGCATACACTGTTCATAGTTATTTATTCTACTAAATTCCATTGTATATACCGTAGATGCTTAAAGTATTCTATGACAATAACATGACAGTAAACCTCTCTTGAATATTACTACTAGCATAATAGAGATGTCTTAAATGCCCTGATTTGAGTTTGTTTAATAAGAATGTAGGAAACATGATGCATGTGTCACCTGGGGCATCTCCAGTCTTACTCTGAATACAGATCTCAAAATGAAAGTTTCTAGTTTTGTACATTTTCCTCTGAGGCATTATTGGAATATTGTGTTACAGAGCAAATGGCAGCAGTAAGACGTAGAAATGCATGTTTAAACAAACATTTACAAATAAAGCTTAAGCATAAACTGAGTGAGCTGATTTAATATTTCTCATCTTTCCCTGAACCGCTGTGTGAGTTCAGAGATGATATTTTCCATATGTGTAGGTTTAGGTTTATGAGTGACTCAAGAGAGGGATTAAATGATCGTTTGGATTGTAAAACAAAGGAAATCCAGACATACTGCTTTGTAGACTCGACCATGGAGCTAATTTTTTATCACTGATATTACAGTTACAATTGCTTATGTGAAGGAAAAGTAGAACGCATGTTTCAGATAAATAACCCTTATTAAACATTAATAAAAACTGTATGGTGCTTACACAGCATTTTATTCCGGTCTTCCACCATGCTTTAAAAAATCTTAGGTTTCAAGATTAATGTGTAAATATTTCAAGTCTTGCAACTTTGTTCATTAGAAATACAATGAATGTACTCAGTTACAGTACTTGAATATTGCAGAAAGGAGAAAGGTAAGGGTTGTGTCTCAATCAGCTGGTTCAGTAGTATTTCAGGGCACTAATCATGGAGTCGGCCGTTTTAAGGGCTGATGTTTTCTCAAATTTAGAGAACGTTTGTTCCCAAAAATTCCTACAATACACCTGAAAATCCAGACAGCACCTATTCTTACTTTCTTCCCTTACTGGAAATTACGTCATACTTTTGGTAAGCATCTCCTCATCTAGTAGCTTATTATTGTTTTTCTTGTTCTGAAATGATTACTTTAGCTTTATTTGACTTTAGATCGAGTTTAATGACATTTAAGTGTCGTTGTTTTTTTTTTTTAATCAACTTTCTTGTCTATAATCCTACTTGAAGTAAAATGACATTTATGAAACGTATCAGTCAGGATTTTGGCCTCATCATAGACACAGAAACAGCGCTGGTTAAAGTGGTAAATGATAAAGTGGTAAACTACTGGCCTCTGATCAGGGTTGTGTCTCATTGCTTACGCTGCATGATCTCGGTGCACTATTGATCATAATATTCTTCAGAATATTGGACCAGAAAATATTGGAGTTAAGGGCACCACCTTCTCCTGGCTTAAGTCTTATATGACTGATTTTTATCTGTTTATAAATGTAAAAGGTGTCTTCTCCTAAGTAAAGTTTGGTGTGCCACAAGGTTCTGTTTTAGGCCCTGTTTCTTTTTCTTATATATATTCTCTCTGGGGAGCACAGTGGCACGGGGCACGATTCCCGCCTCCACCTTGCATGTGTGGAGTTTGCATGTTCTCCCCGTGCCTTGGGGGTTTCCCCCGGGTACTCCGGTTTCCTCCCCCGGGTCCAAAGACATGCATGGTAGGTTGATTGGCATCTCTGGAAAATTGTCCGTAGTGTGTGATTGCGTGAGTGAATGAGAGTGTGTGTGTGCCCTGCGATGGGTTGGCACTCCGTCCAGGGTGTATCCTGCCTTGATGCCCGATGACGCCTGAGAGGCACAGGCTACCCGTGACCCGAGGTAGTTCGGATAAGCGGTAGAAGATGAATGAATGAATGAATGAATGATATTCTCTCTGGGCAAAACTATTTACAAACACGGTATTGGCTTTGACTGTTATGCTCAAGACCACCAGTTTTATGTTTCTATACTGATTCACAACCTAGAGAACTTGAGATGTACCACCAGTTTCTTCTCTCATTTTTAATTGAACATATAAACCTGTTACCCAAATTATAAATGACGAAAGTAAATTATATTTTTTTTTTTATTATTATTTAAGGTTCTTGATGTTCGGTTAGCATGCTGTTAGAAACTTACATATTTTTATCAGTTTTATAACTTATATAAAATAACATGGAATCATTCCTACAGGTAAACTCAAAATAGCTACTTTGCTAGAATTCAGGCTTCACCATCATTCTGGATTTAATGTAAAAATACCTGAGATAACACCTTCTACCAAGAGAAACAAATTATTAATATTTTTCCCCTGTACCTGCTTGTAAAATTCTGAATAGCAAAAAAGCACAGTATGAATATTAAATCCTCATGTAGTGGTTGAAGGGAAAGACAAGGACAGCATCATAAGCATATCATGGTTATGTTATGTGTCTTGTACCAGCTCCGATCGTCTTCCCTGCCAAGAAGATTTTGGACCTCTACTGAGATGAGGCAGACTCTGAGAATCCCGAGGCATCTAGAGATCTACAAGCTCCAGTTGGACTCTGTGATACTAAAGAGGAGTTGTGAACTCCATGTGATCTTTTGCATCAATACAACATTTGTCAGACTGTATATTTATAATCACACCCTCCGGTGTCACCCATATGAGGATGGGTTCCCCTTTGAGTCTGGTTCCTCTCAAGGTTTCTTCCTTACCATCTAAGGGAGTTTTTCCTTGCCACTGCTGCCTGAGTCACCTCAGACTTGCTCACTGGGGCTAAATACATACACATTGTGAACTAAATATATCTAATATTAATCTTCAATTTTGCATTCTATTAATATTTATATTATTCTTTATATTAACCTTTTGTTCTATGTTTATGGTCTGTAAAGCTGCTTTGAGACAATGTCAGTTGTAAAAAGCGCTATACAAATAAACTTGAATTGAATTGTCTCATATATGTAAAAATGTGGCATTTTTAAATATTCAGTGCTAAGAATTTTAGAAGTATGAGACTTTTTCTTCCACATTTGTCTCAGTGGTTTTTCTCTCAGAGTTACAGAAAGGGAAAAACAGCAAACACAGGGTTGAATTTATGTTGGATTAAATGTAAATTACAAGAAGTAAATTCCCATAAAACTCTCTGTACGTAAACGACGGCTTAGCCGAAAAAGGGATCGCGTCGCTCGTCATCTGAATGCAGACTGAGTGACGGTATGAAGACCGTTTACTTTAGCTTGTTAAACATGCTGTGCCTTACTCGATACCTTACGAGGATGTTGTGTCAGATTAAAAGTGGAATATGAAGGCATATGCCGACTGGAGTTAGGTTAGAATGTCACTCATTGTGATTTATAGCACGTAGTACACTGTGCATCAACATACTCAGTGGATAAAAGCTTAACTTTATCCTCGAATTAAATATGTTTATATTGAAATTGGTCAAGCGTTTAATGTTTTTACCGTGAATTTGTTCCTTGACGCTGTATTTGTGTTATTCCTAAGAGAGTGATAGTTATAAGAGGACGTGTTAGCCTAGGGGTTAAGGTGTTGCATTAACAATTGGAATGTTGTGAGTTTGAATCCCAAGTCCACCAAGCTACCACTGCTGTATCCCTGAGCAAGGTCCTCAACCCTATATTGCTCAGTTGTAAAAAAATGTAAGTCTCCCTGGACAATTGCATTTGCTGAATGGTAGTGGTTGGTGTTTTAATACAGTTACAATGGTGTTTGATAGACAACAATAATACAAAAATCTTTCTTGGTCCCTAAAAACAAATGTTGCCCTCAAAATCCCAGCTCTTAGATACAACCTGGCTAATTTGAAATCTGTGAGATCAACGACGGTTGATGGTGGAATCAGTACAAAAGCTGATGTTTTGGAAACCGAAATGTTTGAACAGAGTTAACAGATGAAAAGTTTCAGGAGCTGAGTAGACTACATAACTAAAGCACCGCCGCATCAGTCTCTAGGTAGAGCTATCAGCAGGTATTCAAACAGCATTATGGGTAACATAGGAAAGCATTAAGTAACGTAGAGACCGGGTTGTTGATATAAGAGGATTAATCATTAATTCATTCCTAATTATTCTCACCACTGGCTCCCTCTCTCCTTCTATACTATGCTACCTTTTTTCGTTTTACTGCCTAATAGGTGGAGGGCACGGTGGCTTAGTGGTTAGCACGTTCACCTCACACCTCCAGGGTTGGGGGTTCGATTCCCGCCTCCACCTTGTGTGTGTGGAGTTTGCATGTTCTCCCCGTGCCTCGGGGGTTTCCTCCGGGTACTCCGGTTTCCTCCCCCGGTCCAAAGACATGCATGGTAGGTTGACTGGCATCTCTGGAAAAATGTCCGTAGTGTGTGATTGAGTGAATGAGAATGTGTGTGCCCTGTGATGGGTTGGCATTCCGTCCAGGGTGTATCCTGCCTTGATGCCCGATGACGCCTGAGATAGGCACAGGCTCCCCGTGACCCGAGGTAGTTCGAATAAGCGGTAGAAAATGAATGAATGAATGAATGAATGTCTAACAGGTAAAGTGTTAATTTTTTACATGGCATACACTTACAGATTTAGAGGAATTCCACAACACAAGATGTTTGATATTTGTCATGGGGCTTCATGCAGTTACACACATGGTCTCTTCTACATCTGTCAATATCCATACAGTGCATTTTTAGATGCTTAGCTCATTCATCGGAAACAAGGAGTCATCGTGATCCTGAAAAGTTGTAGTTAGCAACCGCGATGTAATAATAATCGGGTGAAAAATCCACTTGACATTTATTTCCAAACATAAGTAACCTGGAAAGAGTTGAGACTGGCAAGTATCTAAAGATGTACTTTTGTGACCCGAAGTAATATCTCACTTATTAAATATCATGTCTATCAAAGTCATAATGTAGAAGAAGAAGAAGAATTCTGCAGCACGGTGGTACAACCTGCTGCTGAATTCTCCGTTCTGTTTGCTCAGACGCTGATTCATTTTGGTGTGTAATGTTTAGCGCTTAGAAAAAGTCAAAGGTAAAGCTGTACATATCCGTAACTATAAACAAATACAAAGTATGCTTCTTTAATAAGAGAACACTTTACAATAACGGTACATTGATCATTCAAATCAATTAGATTTTCTAATAATATATTGTTTCAAAGCAGCTTTACAGAAAATACTATGTTTCTATACAGTACATTTATCTGAATTTATTCCTATTTATTCCTAATGAGCAAATCTGAGGCGATTGTGGCAAGGAAAAACTCCATTAGATGGCATGAGGAAAAAACCTAGAGAGGAACCAATACCAATACTTTTAATTATTTATCAATTAAGGCATGTACTAATCACAAACTAATGAAGAGCAAACCTTAATTGCAACGTGAGCCTTTATGAATTCATACATAATGAAACAGAGTCATCTAAGTGTATTGGGATGCACTTTATAGGAAATGAATCAATATCAGGCTTGTAAACTCTACATTATTGATTTTTCTTGCCCGCTTGCGTTTAAATGTTGTAACAGTTAGTTGTTTTGCTTTTGCTTTTGCAAGTTAACGGAGCAATTTACACCATTTTTGTTTCCATTGATTTGCTTCTATCAAAAAAAAAACATTATAATATAATATTTACATCTTCAGATTTGTTTACATATGAACTTCCATGAAGGACTTGAAGTCATACAAGTTATAGTCTATTGAAGGGGTTCAAATATTTGCACAACCCTTAAACATGCTTCATAACCAATTGTTCAGCCATCGTGGCATTACTCAAAAGATAAATATACAACTAGACCCACAGAATACCGTTCTCAAGAGCAAAACCGGCGTAAAGAAAATAACTTGTCCTTAATCTGACGCCTTAGAATCGGCTCCAAGTGAAATCGATAACAGATATTAGCTCTCCGGATATTTCATTCATTCATTCATCTTCTACTGCTTATCCGAACTTCCTCGGGTCACGGGGAGCCTGTGCCTATCTCAGGCGTCATCGGGCATCAAGGCAGGATACACCCTGGACGGAGTGCCAACCCATCACAGGGCACACACACACACAATCATTCACTCACGCAATCACACACTACGGACAATTTTCCAGAGATGCCAATCAACCTACCATGCATGTCTTTGGACCGGGGGAGGAAACCGGAGTACCCGGAGGAAACCCCCGAGGCACGGGGAGAACATGCAAACTCCACACACACAAGGTGGAGGCGGGAATCAAACCCCCAACCCTGGAGGTGTGAGGCGAACGTGCTAACCACTAAGCCACCGTGCCCCCCACTGTCCGGATCTTTCATGAGTTATATCCATCTGATTTGTCAGCTCTGCCTTGCAGCGATCTGTATGAATGGCCTAACAGTGGAATGAGCAGACGGGAAAGAAGTACCCGTGTCCTGCATTTCTTAACACACACACATCATAATACAAGCCTTCTTTTGTGTAATCAGCACAGCACTGATTCGCCGCTGTCTGGCTTTTAGCTAAATTATGATGTGCAGTCCAGGAAGTCCATCCCGTGGCACAGTGGCGTGGGAGAGTGAGAACTGCTGAGGGAGTCTGAAAATCATCCAGAATGGAAATTTACTTTTTTAGTGCTGAAAGACCATTACACTGTGGTTAGGCTCGTACTGCGTAATTTCCGACTATCTAAAAAAAAAAAGACATGCGGTTACTATTTAGGGTTGTACAAGGTTAGGTCAACATAAACATGACTGACATATCAGACTTCCGAAACTTGTTGAATATTTTTTGGTCAGGTCAAAAGGTTAGTTTCGGCTTTAGGAGATATTTATACAGATACAGGGGTCACATCCTCTTTTTTTTATACACAGTGTGGTTTTTTAAAACAAAAGTACACAAAGAAATGAAACTTCAAACTTTAAAGTGCAGAGTATGTGAGAATCCGAAGCTAATAAAAAAAAATACACTGAATCATGATTCGGTTTTAAGTCTATTTAAAAGGCTGTAATCGTGTTATAATCTTTAAAAGCTGATTTTTATACTTCTGTTTACTACCTGTGTGTAACCAAAGTGTTTATATTAATAGTACTTAATAGTGAAAGTGGCATAGACGGTTAGAGTTGCTGTCTCGAGGCACGTGACATGTATCATAAACTTGTATCCATGTACGGTAGGTTTCCTTTTTCTTTGGGTTCTGTGGTTTATTCCCACCTTCCTAAAACATCAGGTATTACAGAATAGGACTGTGTTTGTGTTCATGTGTATTAAGTCTGTTGGTAGTCTCTGTTCTGTGATTCGTTCGGCTGTTAACTGAATGGTTGATGGTTCAAATCCAGCCAGACACAGAGCTACATTCTGGCAGTAATGCCTCAGTAGTTAAGGCTCTGGGTTACTAATCAGAAAGTCAGGATTTTAAGCCCTTGATCCGCCAAGCTGCCATTATCAGAACCTTGAGCAAGGCCATGAACCCTCTCTAGCCCCAGGGGTACCATATAATGGCTGAGACTACACTCTGACCCCAGCTTTCTAACAAGCTAGAAGATAAGAAGACCTTACCGGTACTTTAATATGTCTGACAAAAAAGACATAAGACTTTTTTTTTTGGACATAACTATGGATCATGGTGTAACGTTAGCATCTGGTTAATGCTAGTCAAAAATTTTACGTTATGTAAATTTTATGATACGTGGATTTTATATATCATACAGTTGCCAGTAGACACCGTCATTTCACAACAGAAATAGCAAGCAAAACACAGTAATTACATCGTTCTTAATGGCCTAACGATTACATAACTGCTTGACATCTATTTAAAAGCTTGAGTAGGATGGAATAAAGCCACCGGTCCATAAGCCGCGCCTGCTGACAGCAAATTAAATGCATGAGAGAACCCAATGTTAATATTTCACTTACTGCAGGTGGTTAAGTTGGTAAATGAGTGGAGAATCGACTTCCTTTAAAAAAAAGCTCATTCTTCTTGAATACAAAGTTCTGCATCATCTACATCATTGTCCTTTAATGGAAATGAAAGAGGACTAATTAAATACCACAAGTGGTTAAAAGAACCTTCGTTGTGTACACCAAGAATCTTAGAATTAGGACTGGGATAAGATGAGTGGTTATTGTAGATGGTAATAGCGCTCCAAACCTACAACACCAAACTGGTGGTGATGTTCCATATTTGACAGAAGAGATTAAAATCTGGAAATCTATCAGATGCTAAAGGCAATAAATGCTGTATGTATCTTTACTTTTTTTTGTAGTATTGACTATTCAACCACTACTGCACTCAGATTAAGGCACATTACTGTATCCTCTGGCCAAACCAAACCCTTATTTCTATTCCTGATGAGATCATCATCAGCATCACTGTTGAATTTTCAGTGCTGATTGGTTAGAAGATCTTGACTGTTCTTCTATAACAGCACATTCAAACATTAGGTTAATTCCTCTCTCTTGTGTTTGGGAAGTGATTTTCCTTCTTCTTCTTCTTTTTTTCCCCTTCTTCTTCTTTTCTAGAAGCACCCAGTTTCTTTATTCTTCAGTTATTTATATCCTTGTTTGAAAGTGTATTTGCACTACTTGTGGCTCTGGCTCTCTTTTGATGACTGCTTTTGTTATTTCCAGCTCGGATCTAAGAGGAGCCCTCTAAAACCTCCCATGAGTCAGTGGCCTCAAGTGGAACATGCTGTGACCAAAAGGTCTGTAAGAACAGCAGTTTCCACGACCTTCAGTTATTTGAAGGGCTGAGTCACAGAACAAAATGATAAAACGAAGCTGACGACTGAGTCCTTAACAGTGAGAACCCCAACAAAGCAAAGAACCCCCACAGCTTCACCAAATGTTGGAGGAAAATGAGTCAACTTTTCTCAGAATTCCTCAGTAACCATCTGGATGACTGAGAATTCAGGGCCTGTATTCATAAAGATTCTAAGAATGATCTCAGCGAGCTCATAATTTAGCGTCAAAATAGGAATCTTAAGAGCTTAAGAGTGATTTAGGACCGAATCTCAGAGCAACTCTGACTAAGAAAAATACATACATAATACATAAATACATTAGAGAGGAGGCGGGGCTAAAACCTGGTACCATACTAAGTATGATGCATTCTTTTGAATACTGTGATTGGTTTGTCCAACAGAAAAGGCACGCTTTTAAAATCTGGTCTATTATAAACCTTCACTTTGTATCTATGTTTAAATATTTGAGACTATATCGTGTAGGGATTACGTTCATGGCTGTTAGAGATGTGCTAACATCTGAAATGTAACGTAAATGTAAACATCACCGACACAGCACAGAAATCTCATAGAGCCAAATTATATCATTTCTGCCGCTGTGGCATTCTGGCTCTGCGTCTGAGATGTTAGTGTATCTCTAAATGACATAGCGGCAGAATATATACAGTATATATATAATTTCAGTGGGCAGTGGTGGCGCAACTTTTTAAGGCTCTGGGTTGTTGATCGGAGGATCGGGGTTCAAACTCCAGCACAGCCAAACTGCCACTGCTGGGCCCTTGAGCAAGGCCCTCAACCCTCCCTGCTCCAGGGGCGCTGTTTCATAGCTGCCCCTGCACTCTGACCCCAACCTCCTCAGTTGGGGTATGTGAAGAAAAAAAGAATTCCACTGTGCTGTAATGTATATGTGGCGATAATAAAGGCTTCTTTGTCTTCTGTTTCTGCTGTGTCGGAGATGTTATCTCTAAAATGATTGGTCACAAAAATAATCCATACACAATCTAATCTGTATCACCTTATTTACTCACTATCATTATTAAAGGTGCCCTGCCACACGTATTTCATTACTTTTGTGGTAATGTCTGAAGTTTACCATGGACTCTGTAACTTTTTTTGTGGAAATAATGCCTTGGTTACTTTGTTCACAAGCCCGTTGAAGTTTAGCCATCCTTGCTGTATAGGAAACTCACTGAGCTACACGAATTCTGGGGGCGCGGTCTCAAGTGGGAGAGCTCATGAATAGTAATGAGCTCAGTCACTCTGACGTCAGAGTGACCAGCTTTTCCAACTGACCTGATTTCTCCCCTTATTTCTTTTAAGTGGGAACTGACCGGGGAGGTAGCAGTTCGTTTTCACATTCACGACACAACACAAACACATATGGACCTAACACATATACAAAAAAAACGGTTTTGTGTGGAAGGGCACCTTTAAATATTGTATACAATACAATTCTTCTCCCTCTTCACCTTTTGGCCATTTTGTCCTCTGATAAAGAAACTCCGAAGCCTCTTAAAAGCTCTTTAAGGGTGAAGATGTTTTATAAATAACTTCTATCATTACTTCTCTCTAATTTTATGGGGAAATGGCCAAATTTCTAAGAACATTTTACTGGAAGTAATCTATAGTATACCAGAACATTGTTGAATTCTCAATGCTGATTGGTTGGAAAATGTTCTGGCCTGAAATTCAAATTGTGATGTTTTCATACTTTTTAGTATAGAAGTTGTGTTAGAACGTGTAAGAACGTCCAGTGTAAGAACGTGAAGATTCGTGTTTGACGTTTGCTATGCGAAGCAGAAACCACGCAAACGAACAAAACGGCATCTTAGCTCCAAAATTAGCTTTTTTATTTAGGTGTTTGGGGGTGAATAATTGAAATTCCAGTACATAAGATTATCCACAAAGCGTGTGTCAGAAACCTTTCCTGCTATTAAAGCTAAGTCGATCATTAAAACCATCAACACCCCCACTGCTCTTTCCTAACTCCACCCCCTTCCGCCCCTCCAACCTCACCATCACCTTCATCCCTTTTTGGTACAAATTCAACACTTGTGCTGATAATGTTACTCCTTCTTTCTTTTTTTTTAATTACTTTTTTTTTGTTGAGTAACTTTCTTTACCATTTATTTTTAATTTTTTTGTTTTTTATTGTTTTTTTTCTTACAAAAAAAAAAAATCGTACCTTCCACATATCTTGCATCAGCTGAAATTGTTTTTCGAACTCCGTACATAAATTTCGAATTTTTTATTTTATTTATTTTTTTTTTGCTTTCATTGTTGTGAAAACATAAAAACATGCAAAAAAAAAAAAAAAAAAAAAAAAATGGCGCAGCCCGATTAAGTTTTTTTCTTCTATTTTTACATTTACAAGATTGAAACGGTTTTTGCACTTATTTATCGACTACATTAAAAGTAAAAGAAGAAAAAAAAGAAATATGTACACACATTTTTACAGTAGAGTAAAAACTGAGGGCATCAGATGGCAGCTAAGGCAAATGAAGTGTACATGAATGAGAGCAGAAAGAAAACAACTGTTTTTTTTTTTTGTTTGTTTGTTTTTTTTTTTCGTAAAATGTAATACAACTTCAGAAAGAAAAGTAAAACTTTTTCTTGAAAACTCCCGTCTGCAACCATCTGCGTTCATGACGTTCGACTTAAAATTGAAAAAAAAATCTAATTTTTTTTTTTTTAATCTGTACTGTACACTGTTTTTGCCAATTGTTAAATAACTCTTCTGTTCTTTGTGGATGGTAAAACCAGGAAAAAGAAACGTCATGAAGCAAATCAGAAATTAACACATTTTTCTTGAAATCACTTCAAATGTCAGTACCATTAAAGCCTTGAACATACTACAAACTAAACTTTCAGATCCAAAAAAACCCCAAATGTACAAAAAGGCACGTTAAATCCCAGTGCTTCTGTACTGTAAAATTCAAGTCAGTGTAACTGAGCGTGTATCGTTGCCTACATTCCAAAAACAGTGACGTCATCTCTTCCCAATCTCCGCTTCTGCTCATCTCCAGATCATCTTCAGTGCCAAAAGCCTTCACAACAAGCATAAACCTACACTACAATACTGAGTCTAGGATTTTTTTATTTTGTCGATTTTTTTAATTTAGTCCCATTTTTTTTTTTTTAGTTTTTTTTTGCTTAAATCCGTATGTTCTCGTGGGGAAAATCGGTTGACAGAAGCTGTCCTCATAGATCAGTCAGAATGGGGGTGTGTGTAGAGAAAAGCCAGGCATGTGTGTGTTTTTTCTCCCTCGTTTTTCCTTTCCGTCTCACTCGTCTGAGCCTCCGTACATGTCGGCGAGTTTGCGGAATCGCGGTCCCCAGTCGTTGAGGTAATCGTAGTCCTGGTCTCCGCCGCTGCTGGATGAGCTGATAGAGCTGAGCGAGCCAGCCGTCGAACCGCTGCCCTCGTAATCGAACACCAGCAGCGAGTCGTACGGCGGAGCCGTCGGGTCGCTGTCGGCCGCTTTCAGGCCCTGCGCAGACAAAACAACAAAAAAATAAACAACTTTGACCCAAAACAAAAAATTACACATAAATAATGCATCTCTTCATTCCTCCTTGTAACTTTTTCACCTTAGGTCAGTTCCAAAAGTTCTTATATATAAGAATGGAGCTGATCATGGGGAATTGGATAGACTGTACATTTAAGCAGCAACCCAAACTGAACCAAGAATAAAATTATATGTTCTATAAATTATAAAAAAAAAAAAAAAAAACTTTGCTGAAGTTGAAGTCTGATGCAGAAAATCATCTAAATATTACATTAAAAAGAGGTTTTCAGTTATTCAGCTCGTTGCCTCGTTTCCTAGTTCCCTGTCCTTGTTGCCTCTGCTTGCTCTTCAGTGCTCTGTTTGTACATTGCCTAACCTGTGCCTGTTTACTGAGTCGAAATATTTCATAGCATTTTGGATTCGATTGCTTATCTTATCCCCCAATGCCTTGTTACGTGACAATTAACAATGCGTCATTCACCAAGAAATAGAAATATTATCCGTGACAAATAGCTGTAGTGGAAAAATAAGGAATACAACAATTCATTAAAAATATTCGCATAATAATAATAATAATAATAATAATAATAATAATAATAATAATAATAATAATAATAATAATTCAATCAATCTCATATTTCATAAAATCAATTTCATATTTTTTCACATATCGATGCTATTGGTCAGTCCCCACGTGGGTCTGTTATTTTTACAAGTTATTAACCAATCTAAAGTCTTGAAAATAGCTTAAGCGCAAATCTCATAACTCCATTGGACACTTCAACTGTCCACCTCTTCCTCACTCCGCGGGAGAGCTTCACGGCATATTTCTCCTCAAGAAGAGTCGCAACGAATCAACACGTCTTCTGAGGTAAATGTCTTCAAAACACTGGCCTCAAAGAAAAAAAAATCTTGATCCCCGCTAGTTCTGGTGCTCGTCTGAGGACAGGAACTTAGCGCAAGACAATCCACTGTAACGCGGACTAAACCCTGTGCACTGCAGATAAGATACGCCGTTTTTTTAATTTCCTGAAAAATAACGGTTTTGGAGATACGAGGATTCCGTCCGACAGCGACGATATATTTCATTTCTTAAAATCGTAAACATAACCTACAGTATAACACTATTAGCTGCACTTCTTGTGGAAGAGAGCAGGAAGTCATCGCTTCTTATTAAAGCGGAATCATAAAAACTCAAGTCAAGTCTCCTGTTTCTCCTTTAACTCCCTCTGATGTCATGATCCATTTGACAAATCCATGCGCAGACTTTTACCTTCCCTGTATAAAAACCTACAGAAAGTGTAATGTCATGAAAGTAAAGTTCGGCAGGAGTTAAAAGCTGATTGAGTCGTATTAAACATGATGGCTAAAGCTACCAAAAAAAAGAAAAGCTCCAGCTAAACAAGGTGTGTATTATTCAATAACCTTTAAAGGGTACAGTTCTAAAGGATTTAGTAATTGAATTGAAATAAGGTCTGCCGCTCGTCTACTCATTAGTGCTAAACAAACAGCTCAATATGGAGCACAATCTAGCAGATCAATCCAGTGATATTACGTGATGTGACCTCCAGAGCCTTAATATTGTCTCATTAGCTTGTTGTAAACAGTCAAGTTGCGAAACTGTGCGGAAAAAGCATTTTTTACCCACTTCCACTTTCCAGACTGAAAGGTCGAGACGCACATCTTTCTCAGCATGCGAATTAATAATGACCTGAGGTGAACTGTGGCTAGTACAGGATCCGGCTAACAAAAAAAAAATTAATAAATAAATAACCACCAAGATCATTGTCTGCTTTCACTACAGAGATGAAACCTCTTCCTGGACTAAGAAAAACTAACCAAGAGCAGTAGGTTCTCTCACCACTGAGGGCTAAATTTGTACCAAACAATCTCTAAGCTGCAACTAATTGGTTCTTTTGTGGTTGTGGCTGTTGGTGTTGTTGTTGTTTTGGTAGAGAAAAGCCAAGCTAGGTGCGAATTAAAGGGAAGGAGCGAAGTAAATCACACTGAATTGAGTAGTGGAGAAATTATTCTGACCCTTCTAAGGAAGAAAAAAACCCCACAAACTTGATAAAAACGAAATATAATACTCAGAAAATGATTCACAGAAATGTAGCTATGTTTCTCTACAGCTGTCCATTTTGACTGAGCCTGTACCCACTGTCACTTCCTGTAGCTTCCTGTTCCTGTCTGACAGGAATGACACTTGATGTGATCTCATTCTATGGTACAGCATTTGCCTCAAGAATCAAGATGTCGTATGGCGTAAGACACTTTTCTGCTTACCGCGATTGTAAAGGTTGATAATTTGAGTGACCTTATGTAACCTTCCAGACAGCTGGAACAAGTCTGGTCATTGACTATCTCTACCTCTTTCTTCAACAATAGAAGTGTTTATATAACCTCAAACTGTACAGACTGCATAAAAAAAAATATTACAAGTTGACTATTAACTTTTGACACCCATTGGTGTGAAACCCCTAAATGAATTCTGGTCCATAAAGTCCCCATCAGAAGTCCGACAATTGTCTGGCACTTAAGGTTTAAGGCAGATTCAAGATGGTGTGTCTACTAAACCTGACCACTCTTTTTTTATGCCAGGCCTCCGGACCAGGGAGGAGCAGCGGAATTAGAAAGGAGCCACCATGCAGGGCAGGTAATGAGAAAATCGGCAGCGAGACGTAGCAACTGGCAGACATTTCTCCATTCATCTCTGCCTCGCCACAAGAGCCAGAAAGTTAGAGTTATAGTCATAGAGAGAGAGAGAGAAAGTGAGGTTCTCGAGCAAAGTGCTCTACACTTCAAAGATGAAGGATAAGATAAATAAGCTCCCATATATCAAGCTGAGGCCGTCTCTACAAGCAGGGTGAAGAGAGTGGAGAAAATGAAACAAACTCTCCCTGTAGGGCCTTGAGAAAGAGTTTCTTTAAATAAAACAGCAAAGTGGTTTTCTTCGTCTGTTCATGAAGACTGAACAACGTGGCAGAGACTGAAATGTGCGCCACCGACTCGGAGACCCTCTGCTTTAAAAGACGTACAGTATAGAAAGTCGACCTTCTTACCTTAAAACACATTTAAAGGTAAGAAAGAGGCTAAAAGAAGTAAAGAGGACTCAGAGGCTGGTTCTGCTCTGCAAAATCCTTGGTACTGTAGTAAAAATGAAAAGAGGAAGGAGGCCATTAAAATAAGGCAAGTGTAGAAGAAGTAAATGTAAACCGTGTCTGTGAACTAGTCATAAAAGCAGAGAGGGGTGTATAAATACACTCTGCTCTCGCACCGCTCGGCTTCCGTTATTCTCGTAAAAAGAGAATGAGCTCCATTTTCTCAGGAAGACAAGATAGGATGTCAAGCTGGCTTTACAGGGTGCAGGTATTAACTTAATGTTACTGTCAGAGACAAAAGTAACATCGTAAAAGTATACTTTAGTTGTGAGACGAGATCGTTGGGATTACATTTTTTACGGCATTTGGCAGACGCCATTATCTGGGGCGACTTACATTTTATCTCATTTTATACGATTGAGCAATTGAGGGTTAAGGGCCTTACTCAGGGGCCCAGCAGTGGCAGCTTAGTGGATTTGGGATTTGAACTCACAACCATCCAATTGGTAGGCCAACACTTTTACCACATCCCCCAGGCACCTTCACGTATCATGGCTGGTCATTTGAAAAGCCTAGTTTGAGCACTTTACCAGACTACAGAGCAGGGGCGATTCTAGAATTTTCATTTTAGGGGGGGCTCAGCCCCCAGGGTAGGGTTGTATACTACTAACTTATTGCAATCCACTATTCCATTGTATTCCCTGTATTTCACTGTAAAAAAAAATGAAAAATTTAGATGTGACCAGTCACTAGAAAATTTTGAGTTGTGAATGAAGACAATGAAGACTTCCTGATTCATTACTCACTGTACAAACACACGTACACACGTTTCCAGTACAAACACAACATTTTACTGTTTGCATTTCTATGCTCACATAAAAACCTCAGATAAGGAACTTTTTTGACAAAATAAAATAAACATCAGAGAGTCTCTGATGTTCGCTCTGCTCGGCGTCCCTGCGGATTGAAAAATGTGCTGAATCCACGCAGACCCAGTTCAGGGGAGGAGCCGAAACATGACGCAGCTTGTCGCCGCTTCAAATGCGTTTTTAAAGGGGACTGAAGTGATCAACAAATAATTTAATATTTTTTTTAGGGGGGCTGGGCAGAAGTTTAGGGGGGCTAAAGCCCCCCTAAAAAGGGCCTAGTGACGCCCCTGCTACAGAGCAATAGGTAAAGGTTTGATTTGGTTTGCAAGTCTAGTCGTTTTTTTTTTTTTTTTATTATTATTAGACATGAAATCTGAGTCTATTTCACCTGGACACACTCTGAGGAAAGCGATTTCTACCCTCTTCAGCATACACAAGCATGAGAATGCCCATGATTGCCATGTGGCTTGAAGCCATCGTTTCCAATAAAAACATCCCAGTGCAGCCCATTTTACTCTCTTGGACTCCTGCCATTGATGACTGTGACCTCATTAAAATTCTTGTCTTATTAACTTAAGTATATGTACTTCCTGCTTGTTTAGAAACATTACATAGTGCAGTTATGAGCAGAGGAGATGGATCGAGCGGTCACACAGAATGTAAAATGTATTAAGTATGTATCTGTGTAAACGTACGCTTCAGTCATTTCCTAGCTTACTTTTCTGACCACAAACGTAAGCAAACTAGCATAGAGTACAGCTAGCATAGAAAGTCATTACTTATACTGTATGTCTTGACATAAAATATGTTTGAAAGAAGGATCCTGTGCTTGCAGTGTCATCAATTTAAAAAAGGCAAAAAAAAAAAAAAGCAAATTGCTTTGGTTTTTTTTTTTTTTTTTTGTTCAGGGAAAAAAAAAAAAACTGTGAATTCCTGGAAGGACTGATTCATTTATTTTTCTCATACGTTTCTATGTCATAGCTCTTGAACACACCCAATTTTGACCACGGTCCCACAAACACCAGCGTTAACCCACATCATACTACTTGTTTATGGTTCATGGGTCACATGGCTGTTTTGGACTCAGGTCTCTGACTCACATTATTTTTCGAAATAATAAGCGCCCATGAAATGAGCTGCAACCCTCAGTCTTGTACTTCCTCACAGGCAGTAATGACTCTTTATGGCTCTGAGCTGTGCTTTTTCTGGTTTTCAGTCCAAGTCATGTGTTTCCTGGTTCTGACCCCCGTCTTCTTGTTTTTATGAGTGTGAGTACAGACTGGCTCATACTCAGTTCCCTGCTATGAACCTCAACTATGATTCTTGGGAAAAAAAAAACTAAATAAAGAGAGTGCAATTATGGCAAAGTGCCTCTGGCTTCTGAGTGTTGAGTGACTCGATGTGGGGAAAAAAGCCCTCGGAATGATTGTATTGTGAGAAACAGTAAGTATTCAGTTTATTGTTAAAAAAAAAGAAAACGTCTCTTATATAACCTGAAAATGTGTGTATGTATGTGTGTGTTTATGTCTTGGTGAGGTACTCAGAAGGCTGGGAATACCTGACCTTGTGTTTTGATCTTGTGAGGACATCTTGCTGGTCCTCATTAACTTTTTTTGGTTACTGAACAAAAGAAGTAGTCGTGTTACCTCATTGATGAAGTCTCCGATATCTCCGGGGTGTGGCGCGGCCGATCTAACCGGATACTGAGGCTCGGGGTGCAGCGGCCTTTCATCCAGTCTGCGGATCCCGACAGGCTTTACACACTCCGGGTCCATGGTGTCCGGCTGCTGCAGCTGACTCAGATCATAATCCTAAATACACACACACACACACACACACATATAGTTAGTTTCTCTAGACTAATTGTTCTTCAAGCTCTAAACTCACTTTAATCCCATTAACATCGCCATGGCGATAGGATTAATCCATCTCAGAGTTCTTCTGAGGACCCAGGCATCGTGGGATAGCAAAGAACTTGAGCAGTAGGCTTTTCAGTGACTCAGCATGGTTTTACAAGAGGAGCTAAATTGAAAGTCAGGAGGCTTTTATGCTGAACAAAAAAGGAGGTAGTGTTGGTGCTTGAGTCCACACACACACACACAGTGTGTAAAGCTTGGAGCTGTACTGTATGTATTAAACACTATCATTATTAGAAGCACTCTTCTACACTGTCATTTCAGGTCCTCACTTGGTCTCACCCCAACCTTCTGACCCCTCACACCCCCGTCTTTGTTACAGGTCTGATCTCTCAGCTTGGATTGAACTACACACACCTACTCACAAACCTAAGCTTTAAACCCCACCCCCACGTCTGCAGTCTTGCACCAGCCAGCACCGGATTAGGAGCTAAGCTTCTCTGGATGTAAGATATCTCGAGATACAGCGTGTTCATTCCACTTCACTCTCACACACTTCCAGTTTAGGAACTGGGCTTTAATACAATCCAAAAGCTGCTCATCCACCCATCTACCCATCCCTCCATACATCCGTTATTCCAGATATCCATTCATCCATCTATTCATCTATCCAACCAGCCCTCCATCCATTTTACCATTTATCCATCTATGTATCTATCTATCCATCCAATCCGTCAAATCACCGATTAACCAGTGAACATTCCACCAATTACAGCATCCATCCATCTATACATCTGTCCATCTATCTATCTTTCTATTCAAGTACCAGTCTGTCCATCAATCGATCACAGCATCCATCCATCCATCCATCCATGCATTATAGCATCTATTAATCAATCTATTTAACCACCTCTATCTATTCTGACATCTATTTATCCATCCATCCATCATTCCATCAAGACATCTGTGTATTTATCCATCCATCCCCACATCTATTAAGAAACCTATCTAGCTATTTATCCATCCGGACAACTATGTAACTATCCATCCATCCATCCTGACAAATATGTAACTACCCATCCATCCATCCATCCATCCATCCATCCATCCATTCATCTGTCCAGGCATCGATTCATCTATCCAACTATGCATCCATCCATCCAAAGTAATTTTCCAATCAAAATGTGGCTTTAAAATGATTCATTATTCTATTTATAATTCTACATTTTTTAAGCATGCTGCATGTTTAAAATCACTCCATATTTTAAAACCGTTTAATCTTCACTCCCCCACTTAGTATCAGCAAGCAGAGAGAGAGAGAGAGAGAGAGAGTAAGAGAGAGAGAGAGAGAAAGAGAGAGAAGATGTAATGCACTGCTGTCGCTGACAGGCACTGCAAATATTCTTAATTCTTTAGTTTCTACTCAGCTTTTGCTCGTGGTGGGTCTCATCAGCAAGAACGACGAGTCAGCATACAGAGAGGAGGTGCAACAGCTAACTGCCTGGTGTAGAGCCAATAACCTGTCTCTGAATGTTAATAAAACAAAAGAGATGGTTGTTGGCTTCAGGAGAGAGCACAGAGCGACCACTCTCCCCTGAACATTGATGGATCATCTGTAGAGATCGTCAAGTGCACCACATTTCTTGGTGTTCATCTAGCGGAGAACTTCACCTGGTCACTCAACACCAGCTCCATCACAAAGAAAGTCCAGCAGCGTCTCTACGTCTTATAAAAGCTGAGAAAGGCACATCTCCCTCCCCCCATCCTGACTACATTTTACAGAGGAAGCATTGAGAGCATCCTGAGCAGCTGCATCACTGTCTGGTTTGGGAACTGCACCGTCTCGGATCGCAAGACCCTGCAGCGTATAGTGAGGACAGTTGAGAAACTCGTTGGAGTCTCTTTCCCTCTATCATGGACATTTACACCACACGCTGCATCCGCAAAGCCAACAGCATTGTTGATGACCCCACACACCCTTCACACACACTCTTCACTCTTCCTCCTGCCTTCTGGAAAATGCTACCGAAGCATTCGGGCCCTCATGACCAGACTAACAGTGTAAGTTTCTTTCCACAAGCCATCAGACTCCTTAATAACTCAACTGTACTGAGCACAACACACACACATCGACTGTATGGACTGCACGGACATACACTAAATACACACACTTCCAATATATATCCTTCAGTCTGTTTACATGCTGTTTTATTTTAATTATTATTTTTTTTTTTTTGCTATTTGCACATTCTGTCTGACATTCCAGTTAATTGATTGCAGTTTTGCACAACCCTTCACCTGAGTATCTCAGGTAACTGCTGCTATAACACTGTGTTCATTCCAGTATTTCTGCACAACATACAGTATTTACACTAGTACAGTAGGTGCTGTTTCTGTCTATCGTCTCTGGTGTAATGTCTTTGTGTAATGTCTTGGAATTTTTTGTCTGCACTGTCTTTGTCCTGCATTGTCTTGTCTGTCTTGTTTGAGGGGATGTGGTAGCTCCACCAAGCTTGGTCCACCAAGCTGCCACTACTGGGCCCCTGAGCAAGGCCCTTAACCCTCAGTTGCTTAGGTGTATAAACTGAAATAAAAATGTAAGTCTCTCTGGATAAGAGTGTCTGCTAAATGCTGTAAATGTAAATACTTACTAAGTCCTTAGCTCTGTCTTTGTTTTATGTAGCACCCATGTTCCTGGAGAAACGTTGTCTCATTTCACTGTGTACTGTAACAGCTATATATGGTTGAAATGACAATAAAACTCTTGACTCTTGACTTGACTCTAGTGCACACGTGCACACACACACACACACACACACACCTTCCTGCTCGAGAAGTTTCTCTCTATACCTCAGAAAATGTACAGCCACTAAATTCATTCAATCTGTAGGAAATATTGTAATGTTTGCTATTGCTTTGTTTTATTTGCTTACTCCTGAAATCACTCACTGCACCTGAAGTGTGTGTGTGTGTGTGTGTGTGTGTGTGCATGTGTGTGTGTGTGTGTTTACCTGGTCCTCCTCTCCACCTCCTTCCTCATCGTATTTAAGGATGTTGTCTCTGACGTCATCCTCGGGGTCGATCAGCAACTGTTTGGCTTGACGCTCTTTATCCTTCCTCTTCATCCACATCACAAACAACAGGACCAGGACTAGACAGAGAGAGAGAGAGAGAGAGAGAGAGAGAGAGAGAGAGAAGTGAGAAGAGAAAGATTTGATGAAACGTTTTGTAAACAGTAATATAATACTGTCAGTTTAGACGTACATAAAAACTGCATTCTTGGATTTCAATGTTTACATTCAGCTAAATTTTCAGCGGATTAGATTTACATTAAACAGCAAGTTAACAAGTAAAAGCCTCGGATAAAGTAAAGAGAAAGCCATGGATTCCACATTCACTACTAGGTATTGGTTTCTTTATTAAGAAAAAAAAAGTATAAATAGTTTTACCGGTTTGTTCTAAAAGGTATCGCAATTTTAATAAACATATTATTTGTCTGATTATTTGTTATAAATACTTTCTTGTATTTATTACATTATAATTAATGCAGGTTTTTATCCCAGGTTAAAACTTACACATACTTTTTGTTAGTATTATGACATCATAAACTATCAGAGCCAATCAGGTTCCACTATGCAAATACAGGCATTTTGTTTTTAAAAGAAGGAGTGAAGAAAGAGGTTGTAATGTGGGCCAAAAATGCCAGCTTTCTATCCGTGTTGTGTTTTTCCACTCACTGAGGAGGATGATGATGCAGAGTAGGATGGCGATGATGGCTCCCGTTCCCAGTCCTGCGGCCGCGAGGAACTCCTGATCCGTGCAGTCGCCGTTCTGATCACACTGACACACCTTCACACGAAGGTAGGACGTGTTGGACATGGGCAGGTTGCCGGAGTCGGTGATGGAGATCGGGATCTCGTAGATGCCTCTTTCTAGGAAACCGATCTTCAGTCTCAGCTGGGCGTAGTCCCCTGAAACCATGGAAACAATGTCATTTACCAACAAGGCAAATAATTATTCTATACATGGACACAAGAAATGAATAAGTGACACAAGAGACTTCAGACTGGCTTGTTTGAGCTGAGGATAATAATAATAATAATAATAATAATAATAATAATAATAATAATAATAATAATAATAATACATATTAAAAATATTTATATATTCTATATTATATGTACATATGTCTTGTCATCAACCTTTTAAGGAAAACTTTCTTACAAAACACTGGCACTGGAGACTTCTATAAAGGTTACGTAAACATAATTGCATATGTTTTTTCACTGTTAAACATTTTTTGTTTGTTTGTTTGTTTGTTTATTATTTTGTTTGTTTGGCACTTTGAAAGAGCTATTAAATGAAACAGACAAACAAAAACAAACATTTTAGCAAAACAAACAAACAAAAAAAAATCAAACATAAACACAACTTATTAAAACATATCTTAGGAAAACAAACAAAACATTACAACAAGATTATTGCAAAAACAAACAAACAGACACAAAAAGATACATCAAAGTTATGAAAAACAAACAAGCAAAAAAAATAAAATAGAAACTAATCACAACAAGGGGGGCACGGTGGCTTAGTGGTTAGCACGTTCGCCTCACACCTCCAGTGTTGGGGGTTCGATTCCCGCCTCCACCTTGTGTGTGTGGAGTTTGCATGTTCTCCCCGTGCCTCGGGGGTTTCCTCCGGGTACTCCGGTTTCCTCCCCCGGTCCAAAGACATGCATGGTAGGTTGATTGGCATCTCTGGAAAATTGTCCGTAGTGTGTGATTGTGTGAGTGAATGAGAGTGTGTGTGTGTGTGTGTGTGTGTGCCCTGTGATGGGTTGGCACTCCGTCCAGGGTGTATCCTGCCTTGATGCCCGATGACGCCTGAGATAGGCACAGGCTCCCCGTGACCCGAGGTAGTTCGGATAAGCGGTAGAAGATGAATGAGTGAATGAATAATCACAACAAATGCATCGACTGCTATTTTAATCAGCGGTGCTCTCTCTCACTCTCTCTCTCTCTCTCTCTCTCTCTCTCTGTCATTATATATACTGTATATTTACATATCTGCCCATTCTCTACTTCCTATAGAGACAATAAAGAAAGAAAGAAACCAACCCATTTCCAGCCATTACTTTCCTACAGGAAGTCATTGTGCTTTAATGAATAATAGAGTAACTGATGAGTAATGAGACTGAAGCGGTGTGATGGTTTAATGTCGGAGCAGAAGCCCCTAAACGTGGAGGAATACATGTGTATTGTGTAAAGGATGGAGGCGGTCGGATTTGACGCCAAGCTGTTTTATCCCTGAGCTGCATTATTGGGAGATATTCAGTGGATTAATAAGCTGCAAATCTAAATCCTTTGCCTCACTCAAAGCTGCAGAAATGTCAGCGTTTGATGGGAAATCAGTAAAATCTGTTTTTTAGACACAACACAGAGAAGTCATGAGAAAAAGGAAAGGGCTTTGTGCACTTTGACCAGCTTCTGAATTAGTATTTGTCCAGTCTGTTCTCTTGTGTGGCACCGAGCGTCTGTCTCTGTGTTCTGTTCTCCACTCGGGCCATCTGTCCTCGTTAGGCTGAGAGCAGCTTTCCAAAAACAAAAAACCACACACACTGCGGCGTTCACATCGTATTTCATAATGAATGGAATGCTGCTCTCCCAAACACGTCACCTTCTTAGATGACTGTAGGAAACTAGTTTGAATTGGTGAAGTGTTGAGTCAAATTCATAACCTAGAAATACTTTTTCACCTCATTTTATAATTTATTTCACACTTTATCTTCTTCCTCTTCTTCCTCATTTTCATCTTCTTCTTTTCATTATTATTATTATTGTTGTTATTATTATTATTATTATTATTATTATTATTATTAAATGCTACTCCAAAGACTCTTAAATATATTGTAGCTACAATTTTTTCTCACCCGATTTTTGTTCTTTTATTTATTTATTATTTTAGTGTTTTTCCAGTATTTAAATATGCTTTTAAATGTACACAAGATGTTTTCTTTTTCTTCTTCTTAATAAGAATAAAATTAATAATAATAATAATAATAATAATAATAATAATAATAATAATAATAATAATAATACATATTAAAAATCATATTTATATTTTAGATTGTAAAAAGATAGTTTTAAATAGATAAACAATAAACAATAATGTTAATATTGAAATATTTTATTATTTTATTGTAAAATGTATTAGTTATTAATTCATTATTTCTATTTTAAAACATAAAAAAATAAGAAAAAATAAATATTACTATGTGAATATATATATACATATATATAGATATATACATATATATATAGAGAGAGAGAGAGAGAGAGAGAGAGAGAGAGAGAGTGAGAGAGAGAGAGAGAGAGAGAGAGAGAGAGAGCCTACTTTTTGCTTCTTATTCATTTCTTATAGTTTTATTGCTATTGTATTCCTGTTCTTTTTTTTTGTAGCTAGAGAAAGGTGTAGCAGTACTTACAGTAAAATTTGTTCTTTAATTCTAGTTTGTATGCTTACTGTGCGCATGAACTCAAATAGGTTTTTGTGTGTGTTGCTCACCATTGAGGCGTGTAAGAGTCCAGTTCCTCCTGATGTCACTGGGCCGAGGAGGCAGCTCGAAGGCGAAGGGTCCGGCGTTGGGATTCAGGTCTCCATCCAGAGCTGTGATGTTGATGCCGTTGTTTTCAGGTTTCTCGCACATCTCGACCTCGTGAGGAAACACCTGAGGAGCGTTATCGTTAATGTCACGCAGCAGGATCTGCAGAGTCCCGGTCCCACTGGCCAGAGGAATGCCTGCACAGACACACAAATGAAAAGACACACATAAATGTATAAGTAAACAAGCCTGTACGAAACGAGCTAACCGGCCTCCAGTCAGCTCATAACAGCTGGAACTGTCTGTTGCTGTGCGTTCCTCGTGGTCTCGCTTTCATAACCGTGTGCAATTTGCTAAACTCATTTTCTCGATCCGGTTCTCCGGTCACGGCGGCGCAGAGAGGATATCTGACTGCTTCTCACATCATCCTTCTTATGTACAGTGTGTATGGTCTATAGTGCCTCTGGTGATACATACTGCATATTAAAGCAGCCTGGGAACTTTAGCTGTGAGTAAGAAGCTTTTGCTATTTAGGCCACAGAGAAAGCCACAGTGCCTGGCCAACACTGCACCATCTATAACCACAAATCTTTTTACTGGAAGAGGCTTTGTCATTACTGGCCTCAACTCGGCTCCCAATGCTGCCAGAGAACCGAACAGCCCTTGTTTACAAAGTGAGCCATTCGTTTGTATTCCTGACTGAATTTAATAAACGGCTGGAGAGTTAAACTCGTTTGCCTCGTTTAACACCGAGGGTGATTTTGGATACATTACTGCACTTAAGCAATGAAAAATCCCAGCACCCAAAATCAAAACGTTTATAGCTTAGTTTTTTTAAATAGCAATGATCCTTGGATAAACAATGAACCGTCTTATATTGTAATTGAAATGCGTCCCCACTCCAAAAACTTGTGTGCCAAATCAGCAACTGTGCTCTTATAACAGCATGGAAATGAGGTCATGAGTGCAGAAATAGAGAGCTTGCCCAAAGCTGTGTCTCTTCACACAGAGGTCACGCTAACTCATCAGCGGCATCGGCAGCGTTTACCCGCATCTGCGTCACTAAAAAAAAAACACAAATCCACGGGGTGCTTGCTCACGCTTTCACCTTGCTTAAGGTGTCTCTGTTGCTGGCTGATGCTAAATATGGCACTGCACTCACACCTCCTAGGTGAGAAACCTGAGAACTCCTCTTGTGCATAGAGGAGAAGAGCGTATTAGCGTGAGCAATATGTCTGGGCTCAGCATTGCCCTTGTTTTTTTTTTTCACCACAGATAAACATTTCACCTGGGAAAAAAAAGCCATGAGTCATGAGAGAGAGTCGTGCGAGATAAAATAATTACACATAGCGGTTGGGATGAGTGTGGCGAAAGTGGTCTGAGCTAAACTGACAGAGATGCTGAATCATCCGTCAATGAGGAAACGGGAGGAAGAGGAAGAGAAGGGGTCTTAAAAAGAGCCTGATCAAATCCAAACAATGTTTAAACCATATATTTTTATGTTTTAGTCATTTAAAAGACTTTGTTATTCTGTTAGTCTCTACTTAAAAATACAGTGACCTACAGTGACGATATCTACGTTAAACTCTATGTGCGGGTTTGGGTAAAGAAAAGAAAAAAAAATTAGAGATGCAAGAAAAATGTTTTGGGAATCAAACGTTTACTTTTAATTGATCAACAAATATACATATAAATAATACTGTTATATTTTTGTTGTCATAATTATTTATTGTCTGCTCTTGTTTTGAAGTGATGTTATGTTTAATATATGGTTGTTTTCCAAATCAAATATATATATATATATATATATATATATATATATATATATATATATATATATATATATATATATATATATATGTTATATTATATCATAAATATATATATTAAACATAACATCACTTCAAAACATAATTGTTATAAACAATTATTGTCTATATAATAATTATTATTCACTTCTTGTTTTGTTTTTACTGAGCATAAACTTATAAAACTCACCGTTATCGGTGGCGAGGAACGTGGCGTTGTACAGGTTATTCTGAACATATGGAGACTCTCGGTCCAGAACAGCAATGGTGGTGATGCGTCCGTTGCTTGGGTCGATCCTCAGCCAATCAGCCGGGTCTGAGAGTTTCGAGTATCTGAAAAAAGAATGTTAAGTTGTATAATAGCTTGTATAATTCCATGCAAGATTAAATATGCCCAACAAACAAAGATTAACATACAAACCGTCACATACAAATTTGCAAGTTTAACCAACAAATGAATCATTTCTACATACACCAAACAACTTTCCATCTCCATTTCCAAACACATTATAAATTTCCAAAACAAATAGAGATTTTCCACCTCGACCAACAAATGAATAACTTCTACTTCCAACAAACAAATGAAGAATTCCCAACAACATAAAAATGTCCAAATAGAATCAACAAATTAATCATTTCCAAGTACAACCAGGTAAATAAAAGCTAGCTATGTTTAGTCAACTAATGAATATTTTCCACATACACCAAACAACTTTCCATCTCCAACAAACAAATTATAAATTTACAACAAACAAATTAAATATGTCCACTCCCAAGCAACAAATTAATTTTTTTTTTTGTAAAGACGGGAAGTAATCGTGCTCTCTTAGACAGAAAACTATTCTCGAGGGTTCTTTGTTAATGTAGCATTCGGTGTGTAATCGATTCTACTTGAAACTTTTAAGGATTATTTCAGAAAAGCAAAACAAAGGACCTTTGAGGATAATGAAGAGAATGAAATTTCTAACAGCGTTTAAATGAATGCTTTTCCATTAGGCTGTAAATTTGAATTTATTATGTTTGAGTATTAAGTAGTTAACTGATGTATGTGATATTGGCATCTTCGCTGCAAAAACCGGTGGGTTTTATAAGTTTCATGATCCCCTTTAAAAGATCCCCTTTGATCCCCTTTAAGATTTGAACATTCATTCATTCATTCATCTTCTACCGCTTATCCGAACTACCTCGGGTCACGGGGAGCCTGTGCGTCATCGGGCATCAAGGCAGGCGTCATCTCAGGCGTCATCGGGCATCAAGGCAGGATACACCCTGGACGGAGTGCCAACCCATCGCAGGGCACACACACACACACTCATTCACTCACGCAATCACACACTACGGACAATTTTCCAGAGATGCCAATCAACCTACCATGCATGTCTTTGGACCGGGGGAGGAAACCGGAGTACCCGGAGGAAACCCCTGAGGCACGGGGAGAATATGCAAACTCCACACACACAAGGTGGAGGTGGGAATCGAACCCCCAACCCTGTAGGTTTGAGGCGAACGTGATAACCACTAAGCCACCCTGCCCCCCAGATTTGTACAATTTAACAGAAATTGTAAATTTATATATATTGAGATTACTATATTGGAAGCAATTGTACCTGATGGTCTGCTGCATAAAACGGTCCGGATCCTGCGCTACAAACGTGGTGAGCGCTGACTCAGCTGGCATGCCCTCATCCAGCCTGATGAGCCTAGGATTGGGATCGAAGTAAGGGCTCTCGTTGACGTCGATGACACGGACGGAGACGGTGGCGGTGGACTGGCGTGGAAGGTGGATGCCTCGCTCTAGAGAGATCTCGTTCATCACCACTACGGTGAGCACAAACGTCCGGGTTGTCTCGTAGTCAATGGGCTGTTTGGGAAAGAGGGAACAGATATTAATTTTTAGACAACATTTTTTTTACTGTTTTTTCAAGGTAAGAATGCAAGTGACTTTACAAGGCAAATCTGGACAGTGAAATGTCTATAGATGTGAATCCAAACAAGGTCAGTCTATACCAGCAATTTTTTGAAAGAAGAACCACAGCAATAAGTTAGAAATGCATTCTGGATTGTTCATCTAACCTTGATGACGGTGACCAGTCCCTCATTGGTGGTGGGGTCAGTGGGGACAGAGAAGCGACCAGTGGGATCTCCAGCTGTGATCTTATACACCGCATTCCATGCAGGAGTGTTGGGCTGGTCTTTATCCGCCACAGTCAGATTGGCCACAATCACATTCACACGGTTTTCCGGCACCTCGCCGAAGAACTGTAAAAAACATGAAAATGCAGAAAATTTTGGAAGGAGCTTATCCGAGGTACACTGGGTCCAAGGATGATTGGGATACACTGTGATTGGGATGCCAGGTCATCCCATAATCAACACTTTCTCGCACTCGTTTACTCCCAGGGGTCATTTCAGAGGCACCAATTCGCCTCCGACCAAGGTTTTAGGAGACGGGAGGAACCTAGTGAACCTAAAAGAAGTCTTATTGCGCAGACAATGAGACGATTTCAGGATCAAATCGCAGACCCTGAAGGAACTTTACCTGCTGCCCTGAGACAGTAATGAACGAACAATAAAATTTACCATTGCTTCCATTTTCCCACTTCATAATCACTTCCCAACATCTCATATGCGCTTTACAAACGAGAATTTAATCTACATGATGAAACCCAATGATGTTATCGTGCTGAAATACTTCCCCTGCATGCTACTGAATGTGAGATACTCTGCAGGTAATCGAATCAGACACGTTTGGAAAACGTGATTTGCGTTATTCTGAGTGAGTAAGTGAGAGCGTGCGAGAGAGAGAGAGAGAGAGAGAGAGAGAGAGAGAGAGAGAGAGACTGATGGAAGAGAAGTCAGCCTGACAGCTTTTTTGCGGGACGAGTTGCTCCAAGGCGGCGAGACGGCCCTTAATACCTCCACTGATTAAACAAAACCCAGAGGTACTGTTTTTGAAGTCCTCATTAATATCTAAAAAACTGGCTGTCAAATACAACCAGCTTCTTCTTCAAATATACCTGGCTGTTGTACAGCTTTAGAAAAAAATAATAAGCAACATCCTTCCCTTCTTCCTTCCAACACTTTTCCCGGTTCCAATAAACACACTTTTGCTTATTTTGTGTAACAAGCAGATATTAAACAGAGCGACTTCCTAATAATGTCCCTGTCTTACAGAGACAAACATGAGAGAGGGACACAGGATAGAAGAAAGTAGTAGAAAGAAACAAGGCGTATATATTTTGCAAAAACATATTCATGTGCAAAAGTTTGTGCCCCCACACCGTTTCTGGGTAACTGATTAAACTCAATTGATTGTCCATATTTAATCATTGTTTATTTTAGATGAAATGAACATGGGGTACAAAAGGAAGTGAAAACAGAAAAGTCTTCACTCTACAAACCTGGAAGTTTGAAGTAAGTGATGTGTAAAGTGAGAAATTCAAAATACAGAATAACAGGTTGAATATTATGTTCAAGGCACCTGAATAATCGTTTATCATTAGATTACATTCCTAATGGAAAATGCTTTTGAACTGATATCGCTATTTAACTACTTACTTACGCTGCTGTGTCAAATTGACTTTCCTGTACAAGGGATTAACAAAAGGAAAGTCTCATTTCTCAACTTATAAACAAAATTAAACACTTAGGCACTGTCCTTATGCTCGCAACAGTATGCATGCAGAATGTCAGTCACTTGCAATGTACTAACACCGTCCTGACATTATGTCCCCGTACCGCATCGGGCATTTGCATCATTCCATGTAAAATATGTAATGACATATAAGAATAAAATATTTAAATATAAGTGCGTTTAACTTACAGCATCGTTGGTGAATTCAGGAGGATTGTCGTTGATGTCGGTCACCCTGATGACGGCTGTAGCGGTGTTGGAAAGGCCGTACATCGGGTTCCCTTCCATATCGGTGGCCTGGATGATCAGCGTGTACTGAGGAACTTTCTGGAAGGAGAAACGAAACAATCAGGCTAAGATTATCCGGAAATCTCGACAGTTGATACTGAAAAAGAAAACAAATAAAACTAAAAAGAGACAATTTTGCCCCCTCGGTTTTAAGATGTACTGTATATTTCAGCAGGTTTTCATCTTGACTAAGTCGTGTCATGTAAAAAGACAGTTTAACAAACAAGTCAGCCTACATAAATATGTCTAAAACCTTCCTAGCTAAGTGATTTCCTCACTTCACTGCGAATGTTATGGTTTGATTAAGTTGCTGGAAATGGATATTATACCTTCCCAGTTCAATTTGTAATCAGACCCCAGCTTTCAATATGTCTGCAATGCTCCTGCACTGCGGAAAGGGATCGCTTTTTTTTTTTTTTTTTCAGATATTATAAAGCTGTTTTAAAATGTACTTGTGGTTAGAGGGGAAAAAAAGACAAGACTGTTCAGGAACGTTAGACCAAACTGTACATGTCAAAATTTTCAAAATCAAAATTTTTTTTTAGTTTGCTAAGTTCGGAAAAGCCAGTTTTCCTGTATGTCCCTGCTGAGAGTCATAAAATAACAATAATCATGTTTACATTACATTCAGAGCTTTCCATGACTTTCTGCTCCTTATTAAACCTCCTCCTCAGTCTGATTTGCTTCAAAGAAACGGCACCTGCGAGTGAAACTCTGAGCCTAATTTGATCCAGGAACATCATCTATCTATTTGTGTTTAGATTTCCACGCACTTTATAAAGAGTAGCGAGTCTTCACCAAAACTCTATACTCTTATTTTCTGATCAGACAGAGAGAAAGAAATAAAGTGTGTGTGTGTGTGAGAGAGAGAGAGAGAGAGAGAGAGAGAGAGAGAGAGAGAGATCAATGGGTCCATCACACATCCTGAACTCCCAGAGTGAAGCTGCTGTGCTAATCATTATATTTAATACCCCATTAACATCCTGCAAGGCCAGTGTCAATAACGCGTGGTGGGCAGTGGACAGCGTTACTCCGTATCACACTCCAGCTTCATTAATAGCCCGGCTGCATGCATTACCCAGGATACGGAGATTGACCAAGGGCGTCCCTTATTAGCATTTTAACATCTATTTATTTTACATAGCTCTTATTTCTGTGTGGAAGGCAGTTTAATTAAACAGGACTGAGATGACTGGAGGTCAAACGCATGTTCTCGCACTCTGTCGGCTCACACACACACACACACACACAGTGTTCCCGTGCAGGGTAAATATTTCGCTGTTTGCACAGCCAAGGTGGGATAGTGACGAGTCATCAGCAGCAGACATTTTATCCAACATTAGTCACTCCACCATTAAAAGCCTCATTAGGTACCAGAAGGAACGAGGCTGAAGCAGGAATTTGTCCAACCTGCTCTCACACGGGTTCCCCGAGTTTAGATTTCCAGACACTGCACACCTGACTCAGCTAATGAGGACTTTATAATTAGTTAATGAGCTGAATTAAATGTTTGAGAGTAGCAAGAAAACCCTGCTCTTCCTCGCTACATGTCTGTATGTGTTTAACAGCCATCCGTTGAAGATCGCTGTGCTCTGAGTGCAATGATTATTTCGTAGATTTGTTGTAATTATAGAAATCAGGATACCCCTCTTTGTCAGGACCATCGATCATTTAAATAACGCTTTCGAGCATTATGTTGTTTACTATGAAAATTGTCACGAAGCCGCCGCATGTAATACGATTACTGAGTGCAGAAATCGGCTAATTGAAAAACGTTTCAGGATTTTGCACAAATTTCAAGAAGAAATTCCACATCAAATTCAAGATAAATTTACATTTACATAAATAAAATTTACGGATACATCCTGTGTATTTAAGATTTAAAACAGCTACTGAATGCTTTTACCTCTCGGTCCAGCCCAGCTGCTACGGTGATGATGCTGCCGGTGCGGTTGTTGATGGTGAACATGTTAGCGCTCGGGCTCTCTGGGTTCTGAGACAGGATCTTATAGCGCAGCTGGCCATTGTGCGTGCGAGGGTCGTCTTTATCCTCGGATGTTACCGTCATTACGGATGTGCCTGAAAAGACAACAATCCGTTAGCCATCAATACTAGTACTGTTCCTCTCACAGTTTCTCATCAATACGCAATTAAGGTAAGTAAGTTAGAATTATTAATTTAAGATTTTTCTTAATGACTGCAGCAGCACCTCAAATGAGTCCTCGGTTTATCATCCCAAAAACTTTTTAATGAGCCCTGTTACACCGAGGCACTTACAGGAGCGCCGAAGAAACATTAATAATCAATAACAACCTCTCCAGCATGCATATATATATATATATATATGTATATATATATATATATATATATATATATATATATATATATATATATATATATATATATATATATATACATATATATATATATATATATACACACAGAGAAATATATACACACACAAGCTCATTTTACTGCTCATTTGACTAATTAATTAAAGATACGCTTAAACTTCACCCTCACTAAACATAAATTAAAAACATGTAAAAACATGTTTTTTCACGTTTGTGAAAACTTTCCGATTATTGAGACTTTTGATTCTGTCCTACCTTTGTGAGGACATTTGGTCCATTTCAGTACGCAGGGATATTTGTAAGGGTCTCACACACATTTGTTTTTCCATCTTTCTGAAGACCTTTCATTGACAAGCTATAGATACTTGATGTTATGATTCTTAACACCTAAACTTAGCAGTAAACTTTTGGTGAGTACCAGCTTTGTGGGGACAACTGACATTCTCATTATCATTGTAAGGACATTTGCTCCTTTTTTGTCCTTGCAATGCATATACACACACATACACACAAACACACACTCATAGGACTGTGATTATTGGGACATTTGACACTTTCCTGTCTTTACCAGGCACTTTGATCCTTTTGCGGACTTCACAAAAGACTAAATGCAAATGTACACACACACACATGCATATATGTATACAAACACACACACACACACACACACACACACACACACTTTTCCCCCATTTTTGTTAGGACTAGGAGATTATGGGGACATTTGACACTTTCCTATCTTTACCAGGCACTTTGATCCTTTTGCGGACTTCACAAAAGGCTAAATGGAAATGTACACACACACCCACGCACACACACACACACACACATATATGTACACATATATACACACACGTATATATGTGTATACACACACACACACACACACACACACACACACACACACACACACACTTTTCCCCCATTTTATTAGGACTACTAGGAGATTATGGGGACATTTGACACTTTCCTATTTTCACAAGGACCTTTGATCCTTTTATGGACTTCACAAAAGACTAAATGCAAATGCACACACAAATACACACACACACCTGGCCTGGAGCCCTCTGGTACAGTCCCATTCCAGATCTGATGAACAAACTCAGGTCGGTTGTCGTTCATGTCGATCACGTTGATCACAATGTCAATAGGGTTTTCCACTTGATTGCCATTCAGGTCCACTGCATGCGCTCTCAGCTGCAGATGACACACATTTACATTTATTCATTTGGCAGGGTGCTTTTATTCAGAGTGACTTACAAAAAAAAAATGCAAAAGGTACCAGCAGACTTAGGATTCATAATTATATAGTAATGCTGGTTTTACAAGCGCTGAAGGTTACCAGTGTTCACACACGGATGATTTAAATGCACATTTCTGAAAACCTATATACACAAACAGCAACAGTAACACACACTCACAGCATGTCCTTCTGAAGAAATATTGGATCAAACTGTTACAAATCATCAAAAAATTCATTTTGAGAATTTTACGAATTACAATTAACACCCTTACTGTAAGAAAAATGGACGTGGCTAAACAGAGAATCAGGAATAAGTAAAGCGCCGGGACTGAAATGGACATTTAAAGATAGATAACACTTCATCTGAGTTTGTGCTGACTATCAGTTGTGTGTGTATGTGTGTGTGTGTGTTTGTGTATTTGAGTGGGGATATCTTCAACGACTCTGCTATGCAAATGATAATGAAAATATTTTTGTCGACTCTGGACATTTAGTTCACTCGGTGTGTTAAAAAACGTGACACATTACTGTCTCATCAGTTTGTTGAAATAAATTACAAGACGTATTACATTGCAATGCCTAGCAGTAAAATTATAATGTGCTATTATGTAGCACTTATACACACACACACACACACACCCACAAACAAACTATATGTTTTAGTGAATGGATAAGCCTTTATTGGTCATCAGTTTCTCAGACTGCAACATTATGTGAGGTCTTAAATGATATAAATGAACATTTACACACACAAACACACACACACACACACACACGTGTGCTATATGTGTGTGTGTAGGGTGTGGGGGGATAGGGGTGTTAATTGAAATGCCAGAGACTCATGAGAACGTGCTGAGTGTAATGCTTGAAGATGCAGTTTCTAACTGTGAAATCGTGGCAGTAAATTCGTAGATACTGCCGTGTCGATGCGCGTTCCGTTTTGAGACGGTGAGGAATATGCCTCATTTTTACTGCCTTAAGTCCCACTAAAATGTGCAGCGTAAAACACACACATAACAAATGCGCATGTCAGACACAGAGCCTGCCATCCTACCCCATCCCCCCTGCCCCAGTAAAAAATAATCTTTAACTATATATGGTATAAACCGAGCAAGTGCTTCGTTTCAACATCTCCATGTAGGCAATCAGGCCTCGTTAGATAAAATGCAGGAAATGAGGAAAATGTGTCTTAGGCGTCCTGGTTCTCATTAGTCGCATGGTGCGTGAGGGACATCATTACGGATTATGTGTAATAGAATAAATCTTCACTATGTCCATGCTGCATTAATAAAATACAGTCGCAAAGAGCTGGGGGATGGGTGTTGGTTACCTAGACAACTGCAAACTACAGTACTAAAGAGGTCGGGCAATGTGGACATTTGTAGGAAGATGAGAGTTCAGGGCTAAGGGTGTGGCTAAATACAGAGTTTGAGAAAGCTAAAAGGGGAGGGGCTAGAATTATCGCGAGTGGAGAAAGCTATGTAAAACACTTCTCCATCTAGCCAAGACTAAAACAACCAAAAAAAAAAAAAACTCATTCCGACATGACTGCTCAAAGCTTTACAGTACGTACAGCAGCACTTCATTACGTTTAAATAAGTTATACTGTACATAAATGTGTTTATTTCTTAAACGTATAACACTGAATATACAGTTTGGTGTTTTGAGGAGAAAAATATACACCAATCATCCACAGCATTAACGGCAGTGACAGATGAAGTGAATAACACTTATTATCCGGTTACAATGGCACCTGTCAAAGAGTGGGAGAAATTACACAGCAATTGAACAGGCGGCGCTTGAAGTTGATGTGTTGGAAGCAGGAGAAATGGGCGAGTGTAAGAATTTGATTGACAAGGACAAATTGTGATGGCTAGACGACCGGCGTCCTCGGGATGCAATGTTTAAGTACCTGAGTGGGGTACTTAAGAGGAACCAACCCGATACTGAACAGTAGTTTTGGTGGACAGGTTCAAAGATCCGAGTTGCCTTTCCGATTTAATTTGTAAGAACGCAGCTTTCGCAGTTTAATGTATATGAAGACAATATCAAAAAATTGACGATGCAGCATTTTCAGCATCATTCCATTTCTCTCCACAGGGAACGAACACTATATACGTGGTGTCTGTGTGTGTTTATTAAGTAAAAGCTTTTTTACAGAAACACGTGTCGTTCAGTTATTTGAATAAAGTTGTACTTACGTGGAAGCTGGCGATGTGCTCGCGGTCCAACGGTTTGAGCACGGTCAGTTCTCCTGAGATGGGATCGATGGAGAAGATGCCGGTGGGTGGCTGATCAGCTCCAGGGCCGGTCACGCTGTAGCGCAGGTTCACCTTGTTATCGTGGTCTGAACGGATCTACACACAAACACACACACGGACACAGGATTGACGCACAATCTAAAGTCCTGAAGGAGCGACCTCTATGAGCCCGAGCCTTCCAGACTGCTCGTACTCTTCTTTTTTAAACTCTTGTGTGTGTTCGCCTGGTGCTTCAAGGCAGATTAAGTTCTCCGGTGTCATGCTGAAATTAATTACAACTTTGCCAATATTCATTTCTGGAGTCACGGCTACACTCTGGTGCTGCCGTTCGAGAAGGCTTCTCTGACTAGCAGATGGTGTGTGTGGGTGTGTGAACTGTGTGGGTGCTCTGGAGTGCGCTGGGATTATATGTTGTCTGTGGGGCAAAGCTATGCATGAGGGCGTAGGACGACTGGAGCAGAGACGGTGTGAGCGTGCTGCACGGTGCTGATAGAACACGTATATGAAGCTTTACGGTGAAGCGATGTAGCCACAGGCTGCTCTGACTTACACACACACACACACACACACACACACAAGTCGATTATAGAAATGTGTGAGAGCTTATAAGAGACATAGAAAGAGACAACCTTACCCTGACCAGCTCCTGTGGAAAAGGTCCTCTGGAGTTCTCTGGGACGTTAATGGGAGGAATAACCCAGTCTCTCTTCATGCGTTTGATCTGGCTCTTCACCTGCCGCGAGGGGATTATAATCTCTGGCGGTCTTCTGGACTCAAGAGTCTCCTGCACATCACACAGAAGTCAGAGGAGCACCGTGAGGTTCAGACTGAAGATGACTAAGAGCTAGCGCATTACACATGGAAATAACAACTCGAACAATATTGTTTTTTTGTTTTTTTTTGAACTGTTGCCTTCAAGCACTTGTCCAGTGCAGACAGCAAGTAAGTCCTCAGAACCACTATATTACACTAACATACTGTATGTATATAATTACAAAAAACAATCACATGTTTGTTTCTGAGACCAAAAGTGCAGTGATTCTACAGTGAAGATACTAAAATGCAGGAACGAACTGATCGTTTTTATGAGATTTAATATGAATCATGAGGTTTATGATACACTGAAATACGCTGAGAGAAAATACAGAAAACTGAGATTACAAAACTGAGATTGATGAGATTTGTGTGTATATATAATATAAATAGTGTCACATCTACAGAAAACAAAACAAACAAAAGACAAACAAATAAACAAATAATGCTCGTTAGTATCACGTTGTATACAAAAATAATAAGAAAAAAGTAAGTAAATAATTAATAATAAACTATTTACATACAGAATTAATAGGAAAGTAAACAATCAAACAAAACAACTAAACAAACAACTGAAGAAACAAACAAACAAACAAACAAAAAATAAATAAATAAATAAATAAATAAATAATGTTCATTATTATCACATGGTATATAAAATACTAAAAAAGTAAGTAAATAATTAATAATAAAATTAAGATTTTTTTTTAGAATGTAGGAAAAACAAACAAATAAACTGAGTATTCTTTATCATCCCATTATATCAGTAAATGTGTTACAAATAAGTAAATTGAAAGAAAGAAAGAAAGAAAGAAAGAAAGAAAGAATGAATGAATGAATGAATGAATGAATGAATGAATGAATGAATTATTTAATTGTCCCGAGCCATCAGCGAAGCAAAGCAGTGCATGTGGCAGGGCATATAGCGATCATTAACTACAAGACAGCTTCACATGTCTGTGATAGTGATGCCTCCCTCCCAGATGCGCTGAACGACTTCTACGCAGGGTTTGAGTTGCAGAACAACGTAGCGGCAAGGAAGATAATCCCTCCCCACCACGATCAGGTACTCTATCTATCCACGGCCGACGTGAGGAGAACTCTATGCACGGAGTTAACCCACGGAAGGCTGCTGGACCAGACAACATTTCTGCCAAGGTGCTCAGGGAATGCGCAGATCAGCTAGCGGATGTCTTCATGACCACACACACACCTCACATACACTCTTCACCCTCCTGATGTCTGGAAAATAGTACTAAAGCATTCGGGCCCTAACAATCAGACTGTGTAACAGTTTCTTTCCACAAGCCGTCAGACTCCTTAATAACTGAACTAAACTGTACCAAGCTGTACACACACACACACACATGCACAATCAACTGTGTATGGATTGCAATGACCTACAACAAATACACACTCTTCCGATATACAACCATGTCTACAACACCACCATATTAAACTGTTTACATGCTGTTTTACACGCTGTTTTTACTCTTTGCACATTTCAGTCGATTGCTGTTTTGCACAATACTTTACATTACATCATGTAACTGCTGCTATAATACTGTGTTCATTTCGGTATTTCTGCACACGCAATATTGAACATACAGTATTTACACTCGTCTTCTTGTCTTTTGTCCTGCACCGTTTGCACCAGGTTGCACAGATGCACTTTATGTGTCTAGGACTAACTTACTAAGTCCTTAGCTCTGTCTTAGTTTCATGCATCTTCTATATTTGATGTATTTTATGTATTATGTGTTCACTGCAACAGCTATATACGGTTGAAACGACTATAAAAGCTTCTTGACTTGACTTGACTTGAAATAAACCTTCACTTTCACCTGCTCTGAAAGCATCTGAGTCAATAATAAACAGAAACTCTGTCACTTCAAGACAAACAGAAACGTAAACACAGTTTGCTCGTCGTGCGAATGAAACCCGAAAGTTTCAGTAGAACCCTTCAGGAAACGAGGAAGCGTCTACGATTACCCAAAAAAAACCCTTTACAAATTCATCTCGACTGCGTCAGAGATTTATTTGGAAAAGCGCAGTCTGATTACTCTGAGATTGTTATCATCCACGTCTCATCAGAAAGTCTTTCGCATTCGTCTGAGTGACTAATACAGGATTATTTTCATTAGATTACAAGATTCTTCACTCGGAGTCTGGATAAATCTGCATACGTAAGTTTAATACGTTCGTATTGAAATGAAACTGGATTTTACACACCGCTGTTTGTTTTCGCTTGGAATTTCTCAGCGAGAGAGAAGTTCAAAAGAAATTCATTAAGGTGAGGCACAGAGGAACGTCTGAAAGACCAGCTGAGAGGGATTAAAATGCCTGCGCTGAAAAAAAAAAAGCTCACATGCTTCACTTTGAACTTCAAATCCACACACACACACACGCACACATGCACACACACACACACTCCACATCGCCCATCCATCTAACCGTTCAACTAGAAAAAAAAGCTTTGACAGCATCTGTGTGCCAAACACTCCAAATCCCAGAAATGTTTCAAAATGTTTGGTCTTTCAAATAATAAATAAATAAATAAATAAATAAATAAATAAATAAATTTTGGCACAGATAAAAACAAATCCTTTACACACAGATGTCGATATTAACTGAAAAGCCTCTCTATAAAAAAGGAGAAATATAAGCCTTATATATATATATATATATATATATATATATATATATATATAGTATTTTAAAAAATAAATAAATACAGTATTTTAATAAATAAATAAATAAAACGTTGAAATCAACCGATGCAGCGTCTGTAGCTGACTATAAGTTTTTTGCTGAAGCTGATTAGAGTTCATTTTAAAAAGTTAACATTTGTAATAAATTTAACAATTAGCAATAAATTTAGCTCCTCTAATAAAAACCAAGCTAAATTCATGACATGATTTTGGCAAACTATTAGCATGCTAGTTTAGCCACTCAAATAATAACCCATCTATATTCATTACCCTGTTTAAGCTAACTATTCGCTAAGGAAGTTTAACTACTACAATGATAACATACTTATATTTACCCTTTAACTGTTAGCCAGTTAGATGAGCTACTCAAATGACAACCAAGCTACATTCATTACCAAGGTTTAGCAAACTATTAGCAAGCTCGTTTAACTACTCCACTGATGGTCCGGCTATTTTAATCACCATATTTTAGCATATTTTAACTATTAGCAAGTTAGTTTAGCTTCTTAAATAATAACCCAGCTATATTTTTTACATTATTGTAGCAAACTATTAGCGTTCTAGTTCAGCTACTCAAACAATAATCCAGTCTGTTTATTAACTTATTTAAGGCAACTAATTAGCAAGCTAGCAATTTACTGAATATTTAGCTAGCATACTCTACAGACTGTTCTTTAAAGAAACTGAAGGGTTGAAGGGGTGGATTGTGTAGTTAAATGTAGTGTGTGTGTGAGAGAGAGAGAGAGAGAGAGAGAGAGAGAGAGTGTGTGTGTGTGTTTGAGAGAGAGAGAAAGAGAGAGAGAGAGTGAGTGAGTGCGTGAGTGAGTGAGTGAGAGTGTGTGTGTATGTGTGTGAGAGAGCGAGAGATAGAGTGTGTGTGTATGTACTGTATGTGTGTGTGTGGGTGAGATTGTGAGAGAGATATGTTCGCGTTTTCTCTTTCTTTCCTTACAGGATTGAAGTCTGGTGTCGTACCTGTTCCAGGTGTGACAGCAGTGTGTGATGAAGGCGGGGAAAATGTGCTTTAACACGTCTCTCCACACACAAAGCAACACCCAGCTGAAGTGACAAAAGGACACCTAGAAGTGCAGGTAGGATGTCGAGCAGTGTTAGCATCAGCGTGAGCATGAGCATCAGCGTCAGTGTGAGAGTCAGCGTGAGCGTTAGCATCAGTGTGAGCGTGAGTATCAGCGTGAGCACCAGCATGAGCGTCAGTGTGAGAGTCAGTGTGAGCGTGAGCGTCAGCATGAGAGTCAGTGTGAGTGTGAGCGTCAGTATCAGCGTGAGTGTGAGCATCAATGTGAGTGTGAGCGTCAGTGTGAGTGTAAGCGTCAGTGTGAGCGTGAGTATCAGCGTGAGTGTTAGCGTCAGTGTGAGCGTGAGTAACAGCGTGAGTGTTAGCGTCAGTGTGAGTGTGAGCGTCAGTGTGAGTGTCAGTGTGAGCGTCAGTGTGAGCGTGAGTATCAGCGTGAGCGTTAGCGTCAGTGTGAGCATCAGTGTGAGTGTGAGCGTCAGCGTGAGCATCAGTGTGAGTGTCAGTGTGAGTGTGAGCGTGAGTATCAGCGTGAGTGTTAGCGTCAGTGTGAGCGTGAGTATCAGTGTGAGTGTTAGCATCAGTGTGAGCGTCAGTGTGAGTGTGAGCGTCAGTGTGAGCGTGAGCGTCAGTGTGAGCGTGAGTATCAGCGTGAGCATTAGCGTCAGTGTGAGCATCAGTGTGAGTGTGAGCGTCAGCGTGAGCATCAGTGTGAGCGTCAGTGTGAGTGTCAGTGTGAGTATGAGCATCAGTATGAGCGTCAGTGTGAGCGTCAGTGGGAGTGTCAGCATCAGCATGTGAGCATCAGTGTGTGTCAGTGTGAGTGTGAGTGTCAGTGTGAGCGTGAGCTAGTTTTGACAGAATCAGGTGTTTCCTGATACACACTCACACTATACAGTTTACAATTACGCTCTGTTCTTTCTCCAAAAATGTTCTTTCTTACATTTAAAGGTGCGACAGTGAACATTTCTCATTTCTTATTATTGCAAATAATGTGTAAAGTTTTGCACAAAGAAATCGCCATAAAAACTGCTTTCATGTTCCAGAATGTTCTTTTGGCTTGGCTTCTTGTCAATCATCTCATAGCCACACCTCCAACACCTCCAACACCTCTTCACCTCTTTTTCGATAATTATGACGAGTAGTTACATGTTGTAACTTCAAGCAGTTGATTATCCGAGTGTGCTTTAAAGACGATCTTCGACAATCCTAACTCTATTTAAAGGGTATTCGAATTTTAGGGGCGGGGCTACACACATTTAGCTGTGCATTTAGCTGTGAGAGACGTTATAATAAAACCAGATCATATTTAACACACATGTAAAGGTGCAGTCTGTGAGATTTCCAAGGCTCTAAGTCTGTAGCAATTACATAACTTTAAAAAGGTCTTATAAAAATCTTTCTCACTTTCTTGGGGAAAGTGTAACGAGATAAAATCTGGCTTTTTTTTAAGTCAGCCTTTAACGATTCTTTTTCTGGCCCTGAAATTAGGTGCAGCCCAGAACTGTTTAATTTGTTTGTTCTTTCTTTCTTTCTTTCTTTCTTTCTTTCTTTCTTTCTTTCTTTCTTTCTTTCTTTCTTTCTTTTTTCTTTCTTTAAAAAATGTGTTTTCACTGCAATTCAAATTTACAAAATACAAACTGCATCTTTAATCCTTATTATTAAAACCTTGTTATTTTTCTTCTTCTTCTTCTTCATTATTATTATTATTATTATTATTATTATTATTTGTTTATTATTATTATTATTATTATTATTATTATTATTATTATTATTATTATTATTATTATTATTATTATTATTACACTATTTACTAGAACAGAGTCAGGTTAATATCATGTAATTTCCATCCAGTGTATGACTGACTTTTCACAGAAGTAACATGCCGCATACGTTTCATGACATTTAACGTCACACACTCAGAAATATAAAGCTGTAATTAGATTAGATTAGTGAGCTGTACTATGTTTAACTCAGGACTTAAACCTTATATTTATAACCTTATAATCAGTGTGGCTGTGTCATTTATGTGCACATTTATGTTTATCCTTGCATTGGCCTTTTATGTCTTCTGTATTTGTTAATTAGTTTATATTCTACGTTTACTAGAAGGACGATAGGTGTTGAATGTTTTTATTCGTGCCAACCTTTCTTTAATGCTGTCATTTTAATACCTTGTAATAACACGTTTTATTAGATCCTTTTTTTTTTCCTTTTTGGACTTAAAGGTGCGGTACGTTACATTTCAGAGTATTTCTAAGCAGGTAATAATCACAGCATTTCTTAGAAGATGCTTTTAATTTAATTTAATTCAATGAATCTGGAAAAGTTTATGATTTCTGGATCAGAAATTTCTTCACCCACCTTCATAAAGAATTTCCTTATTACTCGTTATCGATGAACATAACAGTTTATCAGTTAAGAAGAAACCTCATCAATGTTTTCAGTGAATTTAAAAAGTACACACTGCACCTTTAATCTTTGCCCAACTTGCTATATGGTAATCCTTTCAGAAAACCTGCCCCCTAATGGTTTGGAGGCTCTAAACATCTGTTTACACCCTTAAAAGCGAGAACTACATGACCTGCTCGTAATTCCTCTACAACAAAGCCGCTCCGGATCGCTCAGTTATTCTCCACCTGCGGGTGAAATGACATGCTGTTGCGCCTTGTGCAGACATAAAAGGTCATGAAGATGTTAATGAAGAAATCTTTACCGGTCATCGATTTAAACACTCCTGTGGGCCTGTGCTAGTCTCTGCGCTGATAACAAAGCTAATTGCCGATGCGATAAGAGAACACGCTGATTTATGACAAACAGCACGGAGATCGCTTATTAATGATGACCTTAGAGAACCGGCGAGCGAAAGGCCTTTCGATGGAAATGTCATTTGCTGCATATGAACTTTGAGCTGATGGAGTAGCGATGATGCCGCTATCGCCGTCACAGTCCGATCGTATCCCGGACGGCATCCAGGTGTAGATATACCATCACAGATGATGTGTTTTCCTCCTTCAACTTATGAATCTGTTCATTTAAAGATGGTGGCACACGGCATGGAAAAAGTCAACAAGCCAGAATCCTTGTTTCATCAGCAAGTGCTTGTGTTTACACTTAATATTCATATGCGTGTTTACAAGAAGCCAGCATATCAGTCTTACTTGGTGGCAACATCCTTATAAATACAATGAGCAGGGAGATTAACGACATCATTAAAAGCCCAAACCTGCAGGAGACGCAGTTCTTAATGAGGAGGAGCTGCCACGTCGTGCAGCTTGTATTCATTACGCTGACTAGTTTTAGGCTAGGAAAAAGCCCTGATGCATCCTCCCACTGACACAGCACAAGGGAATTATGGGATGGGATTGGGTGGGTTGGAAGGAGGGGATGGGAGGAGAGCTAAAAGTTAAAAGATAAAAGTAACAGAGATGTTACTATAAATATATCCTTAGCTTAGTCTTAGCTTTGAGTGTGTACATGTTTTTCTTTGTTGTTTTTTTTTTTTTAAAGTGTTTTTCATTTAAACTCATTTCTAGCTCTAAATTTTAAATTTGGTAAACTTTTTGCTTAAATGCATTTTATCCATTTTAGGACTTTAAAGGTGAGATATGTTACATTTGAAAGTATTTCTAAGCATGTGTATCAAACGAATTGTATCAGTGATTTGAAATAACACAAACAAACAAACAAAAAAAACAATAAACTAAAGTAACAAAAATCTGTCTGGTTTTTGTTTGCAAAGAAATTTTATGGTCCTCCCTGAAATGATCTTTGGTCCGGAATATATGAGCTAAGGGTTTTTTTTGTTTGATTGTTTGTTTTTTTTGAGGTTTCTTCATAGGCAATATGGTGAACGTTGTCTTAGGAGAAGACCTTGCGATGTCAGTTAAGACAAAAAGAAATCCATTAAAATTACACACTGCACCTTTAAAGTTGTTGCTCCTTTTTAGCACTTGTTAGTGCATGTTAAAGTTATGTTATATTCCATAGTACTTCTAAGGATGTAACAACTGCATTTTTTTAAATTAAAATAATAAATATAAATATTATGCAATTTATAAATTCAACAAAATTTCTCATTTATAAGCCCAAATAATTTTCTAGCCCTGAAATGATTTTTACTAGAATAATACCTGCTGAGTTTTTTTTTTCTTTCTTTCTTTTTTTTTTTCTTAACAGGCAACATTGTGAATTGTCATCTTAGAAGACCTTGTGGTATCAGTTAAGACAGAGAAATCTCATCAAAATTTGAATTAAACAATTACACACTGCACCTTTAAATTTTTTGTTCCTTTAACACTTGTAAGTGAAGCATATTAAGTATTTCAAAGGTTGTAACAATTGCATTCTTTCTTTGAATTAAAAAATAATAATAAAAATATACGCAACAAAAATATGTCATTTTCTGGCCCTTAAATGAGCTTTGCACCAAAATATACCTGCTGAGTTTGTATTTTTCTACTTAACAGGCAATATGGTGAATAGTGTCTAAGAAGACCTCATGATAGCAGTTAAGACATAGAGAAATCTCGTCAAAGTTCTGTCAACTAAATAAGAAAATTACACACTGCACCTTTAATCCAATTTTTTTTTAAAGAATTACTTAGTACTAAATCTGTAGTGGCATCCTGGTATATGGGTGTACTGTATGCAAGGAAATTTAAAATACTCATTTTGATAATACATGCTGCTGCTTTATACTGTTTTAAACAGTAATGTTGTGTTTGTCATAAATATTGGCACCCTCTTTTTGATGTTGTTAGATTCTATGTTTAAATATAATGTTTAGTATGAGTGTGGCACGTATATTTAATTTCTGTGAAAGCACTGATTGAAAAAAATACATTGAAGAAATTATGGGATGGCACGGGGGAGCGGTTTAAAGGTGATTTTCCTGAAAATATTTCCTGAATCTTCATTTTTTAAAGAAAGGTATACAAACACATTCATTTGCATACCTTCTGATTATTTCTAGAAAAAGTCACTCATTTAAAAAGCCACATGCTGCACAGAGAGCTGCTGAGAAAAGACAGGCAGGGTTAGGAAATGAAAAAAGACCAGAAGGAAAAGGAGAATGGAGAAAATAGGGACCAAATCCAATCAAGAGAAGGAAAAAAAATAGACAGCGATAGAGAAAAATCCCACTAGGGATGTTACAGTGGACTCTTCATAACCCAGACAATTTACACCATTTAAAGCTGTGGGGGGAAAAAAAGAAAGCGAGAAAAAGGAAGAAAAAGGGATCTCGTTTCTCCGGAATGTTGCGTCACAGACAGAGACACAGACACGATCTCACCATGTTCTGAATCCTGAACACGTGCAAATGAGTTCATCACCTCATGATGTTAAAGAACATGTGGGAGGTTATATATAACCCAACAATGTGCTCTGTTCCATACAGACTGAAGATGAAACACACACACACGCACTAGCTCTTATAGATTTAACCTCATGCATATGGTCTGGATAAATCCGTGAAGACTCCCTGTGGATGATGCAGAGCCTGAATCAAGGCAAAAGTATTTGTGTGTGTGTTTCTGTGAGTGTGTGTGTGTGTTTGTGTGTGTTAGTTCTCACAGAAAACAGGAAGAGTTTCTCTAAAACCTGTGCGATGACCAGCAATCAAAGTCAAAGTCAAAGATGACCGGCATCCTAACCAAATCCAATACTTTCCTGAAAATTCTTTTCGCCTCATTTAAAATGGAGGAAAGTTTGAGTGGAAAAGAATGCCAATGAAAAACATTAAATTTTTTCATGAGGCAGCTAAAAAAGATGCAGGGAATCGTATTTCTGACAGACTAACATGGTCCAGTCACTAGATAATGGTGCTGGTTGTGAGTGTTCTTCCTGTCACATATACAAGGAACAAAAACAGATCCCCTAAAGCTGCTTTCGATCAAACGATGGTGCCCAGCATCCCTAACAAAGGCAATACGGGGGTGCCAAGACTTTAAATCTTACTGAAAATACAGTAATATTTGACTGGACGGCAGAACGGCAAAAAATGGCATTGTAAATACCATTTAACTGGAAATGTAGGACAGCTTTCTATACCTTGTAGTGAACAAGCGAGAAGGGCATGAGCACCAATCAGAGCACGGCTGACCGTATCGGGAATTTCATAGCTGCTAGGATCTGTCGTCTCTGCACGTGTGTTATGTGAGTAAAATAGCACACTTGGGACTCAGAAGGCCATGAAAATAGTGCACTAGGGAGTGCACACTGCTTTGCTGAGCAATTCTGGAGCAACCTTTCACTTGGCTCGCCACTAGGGGAGCTGTAGAGCATGACAAAAAACTGATTATACATTACATCAATGAATCCAGGCTCTTCATACGATTTATATGAGACGTCTTAAGCTTTAAATTACACATGGGATATGTCCCTCTACCCCGGGGCTAAAAACAAGAGTCCTTTCCTTACGTTTCCTGACTTGATTCATCGTTGTTGTACTATGTTTCACCACTAGGGGAGCTGTATGGCGTAATAAGCCGCATCGATCTCCAGCTAAACGTGCTGAAACCTGTTTTTTCTTTTCTTTCCTTTTTTTTTTTTAATTAAAGGCTGATTTGTGCTTTTGTCTTCCATCACTCGGGGAGATGTTGTGAATAAGTTTGTGTTCATCCGTGAATTGACATGTTGAGATTTTAATCACAGTGCATCCATTCACTCAGAACACCTCTTTTCTCTGAGCCATTAAATCTCCGGGTTTAAAAGGCGTGAAGAATTTCAAGCGCAATAACGTGGAAAAGCAAACAGATGGAAGGCTCTTTATCTTTTTTTTAAGGTTATATCAACAATCAACATCACTTCTACATATTTGTACGGAATCCGTCATGGCGTCAGAGCTGCCGAAACAACAGGAGCTTAAGCAGCTGGTACGTCTCACTTTATACTGTTATTAGGCTTGTTAAAGTTTAGAGTCCGACACGTGCAGCCATTTAGAAATGTTCATTTCATTTCTTTTCCGTATCTGTAATTAGCGGCTGCAGTGATTGTAAACGCTCCGGAGAATGGGACGAGAGGAAGTGGAATAATTGCTCAGGCACAATAAAGCATATGGCGCAGCGGAGCATAGTGAGGACCTGCGGGTTTGATTCGGCTTCATTAAACACTGAAACACACACTCCGTCACACACCAGCCACTGGTCAACAGGTTTTATAGATTTGCATAAGGCGGGGTCTACATTCACATTATTGGTCCGTTGGGTTGATTACTTTCTCACCACAAGTGAACCGCTCAAGAGTTTACCCAATTATTCTAATGTGGATCGGAGAACGTCTGCTGTGTTTGTACACAACTAAAGAACTGAACCGAGGGAGAAAGTGCAAAACACGTGTGAAAATCTTGCATAGAAACTATGATTCAAACACACACACACACACATACGCACACACACAAATCCCTTACCATAAAAAAACAAGTGATCAGACCAGCTCTTAAAGAGTGATCCAAAAGTTTTACTTTATCTAACAATGACGGTTATTTTTAAAATTTACTCTTTTTATTGGAAGAAAATCCTTAATTTATAGATCACTCTATATTTTATTTTATTTTATTTAAAGTTGATTCAAAATTGACAAGTTTTAAACACTGATTAATATTTAAGATTGACTCTTTATTTAAATTTGACTCTTTTCGTTTAAAACGGACTCTATTTAAACTGGCTATCTGAATTGACTCACTCACTCACCCACTCATTTTCTACCACTTATCCGAACTATCTCGGGTCACGGGGAGCCTGTGCCTATATCAGGTGTCATTGGGCATCAAGGCAGGATACACCCTGGACGGAGTGCCAACCCATCACAAGGCACACACACACTCATTCACTCACGCAATCACACACTACGGACAATTTTCCAGAGATACCAATCAACCTACCATGCATGTCTTTGGACCGGGGGAGGAAACCGGAGTACCCGGAGGAAACCCCAGAGGCACGGGGAGAACATGCAAACTCCACACACACAAGGCAGAGGCGGGAATCGACCCCCCAACCCTCCTGGAGGTGTGAGACGAACGTGCTAACCACTAAGCCACCGTGTCCCCCCTGAATTGACTCTTTTTATTTAAAGTTGACTCTTTTTATTTAAATTGACTCTTTTTATTTAAATTGACTCTTTTTATTTGAAAGGACTCTTTATTTAAACGGACTCTTTATTTAAAATAACTTGAATTAGAATTAAGAATGACTTTTTATATAAAGTTGACTCTTTATTTAAAGTGGACTCTTTTTTATTTGAAATGACTCTTTATTTAAGGTTGGCTCTTTTAATTTAAAGTTGACTCTTTATAAAAATTGACTTATTTAAATTGACTCTTTTTATCTAAAGTTGACTCTTTTGTTAAAAGTTGATTCTTTTTATTTAAAACTGACTCTATTTATTTAAAGTTGACTGTTCATACACATTTTAAACCTTTCCTTTCGTACCTGTGACTCGTGGCCCCCTGATGGCCGAAGCCGGATCTCGGTTTTCCACTGCTCCTGTGTGGAGACGTCTCGCGCTATGACGAGCAGCGGAGTAGAAGAGAAAAAGGATGGTGAGGATAAAGACGGCTGGAGAGACAGCACGTCCCCGGTGATCCGAATCCGGAAATCCGTCGGCCGGCTGCACTCGAAGTGCACTCGCCCTCCTCGACCGCAGTCATGGAACCTCACTGCAGGAAAAAACAAGAAAGAAACACAAAGAGAAAGAGACTTAGTGGGAAAATGTGAGAGAGATTCCCAGCAGAACCCTATCTGTGTGTGTGTGTGTGTGTGTGTGTGTGTGTGTGTGCTTGCTTCTGCCTGTCTATCTTCTGAGAACATAAATGCATGTTTTGGACAAGATTAGTTGAAAAAAAAAACTAAAAGTGTGACACTCATACATTATGGATGGTGTTGAGCAGCCCCACCGGCTTCTCCGCGAAAAGGTACGGCGTGAAAAGCAGAAGAAGAAAAAAACAGAAGGCAGTGGGAAAAGCTCATCCCTAAAGGACGCAGATGGAATCACAACGACAAGCACATGAGAGTCAGCTCTCGATCTCCTGCAAATTAACACTCCATCGTGACAATTACACTCCACTCTGAACTCCTCTGAACCATCGCTCAGGATGGTGTAGGTGCTGTGTTCACACCTGCTAAAGGACCAGGAGGAGGAAAGTGCATCCTGGGTAAATAGACGCTTTTGAGGAGCGAGTGGCACCGTGAGCAGTTTGTTATTAACAGTGACACCACAGCGCTGCTGAAGTCTCAAATCTGATTGGTCAGATGGTATTGATTCATTTGCTACAACAGCAGATCTGATTGATCCTCACCATCTGTAAAGGCTGAACACGTTGTCGCTTTTATCGTAGAAGGAATTTCACCCTGGACATTAAACATCATCTAGGATTAGTGAGAAGTATAATATGTATAACCGCTTATGGAGTCGCTGGACACGCCCACATTTAGTCTCCAACGGTTACCGTCACTCGTGTTAATAAAATTGAACGATCTCTGGTTGCTGTATGTGTGAAGTAAAAGAGGCAAAAAAAAAAAAGGAAAAATAAATAAATAAATAAATAAATAAATAAATAATAATAATAATAATAATAATAATAATAAAACACTTCATGACATTGGGGTTAGTGGAATATAATCTATTAGGGAATGGAATTTTTAGAATTTCATTGTTGATTATTTTCCTGTAATTGCATGCCTGCTTTGTGTTAATACTAATGGGGTTCATTGTCTGTGTCCCTCATTACATCTCTCTCTCTCTCTCTCTCTCAAACACACACACACACACACACACACACACGGACACTTGCTGAAGCAGAACGATGACACGGTGCCCTGACAGAGCCTCTCTTCCTGGGCATGAAACTAGACCCCTTGGGCAAACACTTACTTTCTAAAGCAACTAGCCACATGGCATACACAATATATCAGGCTAATCTGGTCCAGCCCTCCTCCTGCGCTCAGCCATGCTAATGATCTCTGCCGCATAATTAGAGCGGGGAGTTATTAATAAAAGCAGTCATTTACACACGAAAGGCACTTTCTGAACTGCAAATTGGCCGAAAAAAGTCGCATAAAAGATTCCCGTCCTGGTGCAGGCTTTAATACCCGAGCTTTCCATTCGAATCAAAGGTTTATAAAAAGTATGTTTAATAAGAGGCGAGGAGAAAAGAGTGGAGAAAAAGGAATGAGTAAACAACAGAACACAGACGAGGTGGAAGAGAAGAGCGAAGGATGACGTGGGGTTAATTTTTAGACAAACTGACAGCACTTAACACAAGGTAATCAAGCAAGAGCTTACTTACTCTTTCTCTCTCACACACACATACACACACTCTCTCTCTCTCACACATACATACAGACACTCACACACTCTCTCTCTCACATACACATACAGACACTCACACACTCTCTCTCACACACACATGCATACACACACTCTCTCTCTCTCACATACATACACACACTCACACACTCTCTCTATCTCACAAACACTCACACGCACACACACACACACACACACACACATACATACACACACTCTCTCTCTTTCTCTCTCTCTCACACACACAGACATACACACTCACACACTCTCTCTCTTTCTCTCTCTCTCTCTCTCACACACACACACACATACACACAGTGTCACACTCTCTATCTCACTCTCACACACACATACACACTCACACACGCTCTCTCTCTCTCTCTCTCTCTCTCTCTCTCTCTCTCTCTCTCTCTGCTCGTGCCTTTCTCAGTGTTCATTTCTCTCCCTCCCTCCCTCCCTCCCTCCCTCCCCCTCTATCTCTTTCTCATTCTCACCGTCCCTGTCTTCTTTCATTCTGTTTGTAACACTTCTACAGAGAAATACAGAGCAGGAAGGAGGGGATGGGAGAATAAAAAAAAAGCCACAATCAGTGTAAACAAATGCATTGGACACCAGCGCTGGCTCTATTTCCACCTTCGGAAAGGACACTGAAATGGGAAGGCCTTCGAGAACTATGAGATGAGAGCAAATGTAATTTCAGACACGATTATCACCCTGACACACGAGAGAGAGAGAGAGAGAGAGAGAGAGAGAGAGAGAGAGAGAGAGAGAGAGAGAGAGGGGTGTGAAGTGTGAAACAAACCAAAAAGACACAACACTCATTATATCCACAACACAAAGGTACAGCACTGACTGTGCCACTGACTTCACCTGAAAAATCGCTGTTTTTCTCTCCCCACACACATACACACACACACACACACACAGACACACACACACACACATCACTTTTTCTCTCTGAACCATTCACAATCAACAACAAAAACAGCCTCAGACACTATTTACTGCGTCTCCTTCAGCAATTCTGGACTTCAATCTGTCAGAAAGGGGCTGACGTTTCCCATTACCCAGCTCACCTATCAGTCACAAACAAAATCTAGACCTCACGGCGAGAAAAACTTGACAACATACAGCTTTTAAAGTAAATTTGAAGGATTTAAAGCAACCGCATTCGATTAGCTACTAAAATGCTAATCGACTGACGCCGCGTTCAGACCGCATTCTGTATCTGTGGGAGTTTATTTACAGTCCAAATCTGTCAACTTTAGTAATGAGTCTGAAAAAATGATTCTTTTATATCATCCTTTTATCTAGAATAATCAAAGATTAAAGTATATCCTGTGAGGAAAATGGTTTGCTTTTTGTCGCTTTAACTCTTAACTGTTGCTTTTCTTCGGTTTAACTGTTTTTGTTGTGTCTATGTTCAGCATTGAACGTCTTTGTTGTGTCTCACTCCACAGTGGTGTTAATATAAAGCTCATATGAAAGTAAACACTCAGGACTCTAAGAACTTTTGTGTTTCATTAGTATTTCTGTATTTATCTAGCTTACGACGGCTAATGTACGGTATCTACAGTATTATAAACTTCCCCAAAATCGTGTGAAGGTGATCTTTAACCGTTAAGGCTATAAACAGAAAGCAAAAACACACCATTTTCGATCAGACACATAGACAGATTTGTCTACACTGACAGAAAATGTCTTCAGTATACCAGTAATAAGAGTTAAAGACACTCTGGGAACCCTTTGAGGTAGGTTAGTACAATGTGTGGTCATGTGACCGGTTACTAGGTGTATTTGTACACACACACACATACACACACACACACACACACACACACACACAATGACACACACCAATCTGTCCTTAAATCTGAACAGTTATACGTTTATGATCGTTAATGCACTTGTGAGTTTATTATCTATGAATGAAGCTTTCTCCTGTCAATCAAAAAGATTCGGTGTATATATACGATTTTACCGTCTCAAATGGAACACTAACTTTTTTTTATTGACAGGAAGTAGAAGCCGTTTTGCAGTCGATGGCAAAATAGGCAAATAAAACAAAGGTCAAAAACGGGTCAGGCCATCTTGAAAATTGTTCTCGTTCAAAGACAGCGCCTGGTAGCTCCGCCCCTTCAGCTATGTTGGCAACGCTGCACGTGATTAGCACATGAAGCATCCAACATTTTCAGCTGAGTAAATAAGCACATCATCCAGGTAGCTGAAGTGCACTTCTTCTAATTCTTCTTCTTCTTCTTCTTCTTCTTTTTCTTCTGGAAGTTTTTAATGACTCGCACTATTCATGCTACACAACAGTAGAGCAGTGATTGTGATCTGGGACACACCTGTTTGAACTGATGAAAAGGATGTAACTCCATATCCTGCTGCTTCATCCGACAAAGAAAAAAAAAACCCAGCTGTTTAATCGAACGTCATTTAATCGAGAGCTTAATGACACTTGAAAGCTCTGTAGCGCCACAGCATTTTATCAGAACAGGACACGTCCTCCGTCAGGGTCCGACTCGTGTTCCTGTATGGCTGACTGGCTTTAGGAGGGTTGTTTATTATTCCTCACACCGTGTCTGTAATTGCTATCTTGCCTTGTTTTTTTTTTTTAAGCCCTCGTTTAATTTAATGCTTATTAGCTTCTGCGTAGTTTCCGAACCTCGCTTTCGGGGCTACGCAACTACGACACAAGCTTTCGGGTCCTTATACTGGCTGTAAAACGTAACACTGTACATGTTTGCAAGCAAAACATGTTGGAAAAAAATAAAATCAATGATCGATTAATAAATAAAGAAAGAGTGTCTTTGTACGGGATGTTGAGATCGCTTCCAGAGCATCGTTCTCTAAGAGCTGAACATAAAACACAATATGTCGGGCGCACTAATTAATTTTATCACCAGCTCTGTCTGATTCTCCTCGCATCCAGTGAACTCCACTAACTCCTCCACTCCTCCTGTTCGGTTGCCTTGACAGTAGACATTCACAGACCGTGCAACAGATTTACCGTCAACTAAATCGCCAGATGAAGGCAATTTGTCTGTCTGTGGGTTTGACAAGATAAACCCGAAACCCTACAGTTGATTTGGTACTTTTTGGATTTTTTTTTTTCCTTAAGTTGTGTATGGTGCTTATACATGAGTGTATCTTGATTATACAGTGGAATACTGTACATTGTGTGTGTGTGTGTGTGTGTGTGTGTGTGTGTGTGTATGTGTGCTCAGAATCTTGGCCTGGCTGAGTTTTGGCACACACATGGCATCCCTCCTCCTCTCGGAGGCTGCTTCAGCTTGAAGGCGCCACAGCAGAAATCTCCCACTGGCAGCACAAATTCCAACAGTAATTAAATATCGTGTGTGTGTGTGTGTGTGTGTGTGTGTGGCATAAGGCTCCTCCCTTCCTTACACACCCTAACCTGTCGGCTAATGCAATTCTGCCTGTCCCACACCAACACACCACTGTGTGTTTACACCAGTTACGTCAATTGGTACAGCACTACAATGTTGTCCGGATCATGTGATGAACACAATGATAACAATTCTGATTCGGGTTTAATCCATGTTTGACATGAGATAAAATAAATAGTGACTCCTCCCCTTCCACAAACACAGAATACAAGCTCTGCTCCAAAGCACGCACACACACACACACACACACACACACACACACATACAAAACCGATACCTCGTCATGGCCGACGGAGATAAAGTTCTCTATAGAGTTTCGGACAGAGGTGACAATGCAGACAGAAAAGGGTCAAGTCAGCAGAGGTGTGGGCCAAACCTAATGCCCTGCACTCTGGCCCACATTAGCTTTAGCTGAAAGGGTCTTTTCAGAACACGTACGCATGCATGAACACACACACAGGCCCTCCGCGAAACAAACAACAGCTCCTGTACAATAGCCTGGGACCTCGCATTGTCCGGTTCACGTCATGTGACATCCCGGATAAACCTCTGACAGGAAAGATGGATAAAGAGAGAGAAGGAGAAAGAAATGATTCACCAATGAGTGACGAACAGTGAGGAATAAATCACTTGGGGGTGTGTTATTGTAGGACGATATTCAGTGACCATCCAAACACAGGAAATACAGGAAGTGATTTATTGATTTTAATCCAGATCATTTTGTCACTTTAAATACATTAATAAATGACAAATAAATCTTTTTATCTGGAGAGAAAGTTATCACTGTTTTCACTTACGTTATAGCAGCTACAAACAAATTTCTTTAGTTTCTGTAAAATACAAACTTTTACAGAAAATCGTGTTCTCTTTTAAACCAAAAGTGGCGCAAACGTTTCCGACACCGGAGACTTCTTCCGTATATGCTGTATAGACACCATGTGTAGGTTCTACAAATTAGCTGTTAATCCAGAAATGATGATGTATCTGATCAAGTGCATTTACAGAAACCTGTGATTTGAATATTACAGACAGAACTACTGCTTTAAAAAATTCCCGACCAATCAGAAGTGTGAATTCGACAGCACTGTGGTAAAAAAAATTGAATTAAACAGGAATTAAACAGTTCTGCTTCTCTGACAAAAACAGCACTGAGCACTTGATGAGCTGAAATCTGCTCTGATTGGCATGTTGTAACGGCCGGGGTTTAAATCATCACCATTATACCGACTCTGCGTGCTGTTCTACACAAACGCCTGTCATCCAGCAGAGGAAAGGCAAAGCGACAGGCGTGTAACGCCCCGGATAGGAGGCTCATCAGGAGGCCGAGCGAAGGAGGGGGCAGGGATAAAGAGGACATGCCCAGGATGCACTGCTGCCTGGGTGATGCATTATTCAACAGCGCAGATAACCAAATCCAGCTTGTGCAGCGATTTGGCGGGGAAGTCGCCCTTTCTGCCCTAGAGAGGAGCTGGTGGGAGTCTCAGAACACATGCTACAGTGTCGAGAGACAACTCTGATTGGGCCACATACACTGCTGAGCTACAGGATTCAGAAAGAAAAAAAAAAGCTGATACGGTGGATATTCACCATCTAATCCTCTGTGACTTTGAGGACATTTACATTGGTCAAAAAAAAAGGGAAATAAATGCACGGAGTCCACCTTAGCTACAGTAATGTGCTTATACCTATAACAGGAGTGGTGCCTGGAAATATCGCAGCACTAACATCAAGTGATTTCATCCTGAGCTCATTTTTCCTACCTCTTTTAACACCCAAATTTGTTCAGTCATCTGCTCTCACACGTTCTCTCCCGACTAACAACATTACAGGCTGCTACTTGGCTTTTCGTAATGGCTTGCAAAGGTATTTAAGCACTTTCCATTTGAGTTCCAAACAGTTTCACAGCTGAACTGTAACTGCTTCTAAATAGTTGAATAATGGGATTCCAGCATGTCCAGAAGGAATCTGTTGTTCTGAAAACGTCTAAAAGGTAAAGTTTTCATGGCAACACAACAAGCTTCTTGCCAAAAACCTCCATTTTAATATTTGAATGTATACTTCAACTTTATCCTGATCAGGGTCAAGGTAGGAATTTACACCTGATGGTTGCCAGTATCTGCACATAAACATGTACAGATGGGGGACATTTAGCATCCCCAGTTCACTGGCATGTTATTTAGAAGGTGGGAGGATAACATAGAACTTGAATGAAACTTTTTATGGTACGCAAAAAACCAAAAGTATCCCAAAATCCGAATTGAAACAAAGATCCTGGATTTGTGAGGCAGTAATGCTTCCTCACTATATCACCAGTACTTCCATTTCTATATATTTTGCTTTTTGTCTATAGTACTGGCAAATATTTAAACACAATTTGAATATCGTCGCTGTCGGGCGGAAACCTCGTATGTCCAAAATTTGGTCAATTTCATATTTTTTCACATATCGATGCTATTGGTCAGTCCCCACGTGGGTCTGTTATTTTTACAAGTTATTAACCAATTTAAAGTCTTGAAAATAGCTTGAGCGCAAAGCTCATAACTCCATTGGACACTTCAACTGTCTGAGAAATCTCGTAACTCCACCTCTTCTTCACTCCGCGGGAGAGCTTCGCGGCATATTTCTCCTCAAGATTAAGAGTCGCAACGCAACGAATCAACACATCTTCTAAACCAGAGTTTAGGAAGATGTATGTAAACTACAGTCATTAGCTTTGGTTAACTATCGAAGCCTTTTCTCTTTTCAAAAGGCTCAACGTGACCGCAGACTTTATTAAACACAGCTGGCAGCAGCGACGTCTGTGTCCGTACCGTTCTTATCAATGACAGCATAATCTCGTATCTCCCTGCTCACAAGTCATAAAGCTTGTATCTCCGATAAAACGTGACTTTGGGAAAATGTTGTGTTAATGTTGGTACACAACAGTATATGATAGCGATATAAGGTATAATAACAACTTTAACGATACAATGTTTAATAACTCAAAAAAATACGGCGTTTTTTTTAATTTCCTGAAAAAGAATGGTTTTGGAGATACGAGGATTCCGCCCGACAGCGACGATATGCATTTAATTGCAAAATGAATATATCCTGTGTCTATAACTCAAATCAAAAAGTGTAGCCCCTTGGAAACCGATAAAACCGATCAGCTTACAAGCCAACGAACCTGAGAGGAAAATATTTCAAGTAAACCAGATCCTCCTTTCTCCCTGATCAATCGCAGGATCACTTGGACAAACGTCTTTATTAAAACTTTCTATTTCTTCCCAACGGCACATTTCAAACAGGTTTGTTTATGTGCCAGTCTCTGACATCCGTAAATCCCATCAACATGCATAGCCGCACTGACAGGTCTGTCCATCATTTTCTGACAGCCTCTGAGATTTAAACGACTTCCAGGTACAGACAGTTTCTGATTTGTCTTTAGACCATTTGATTCACAGCCTCCTGTGCCGCACTGCAGGTTCCACTCCAAAAACCGACAGGACAGTTACAGATCTGTTTCTGCAATCAAAACCTTACCTCTGTGTGGCCATGATGACCCACAGGCCCTTAGATTCAACAACACTGAAAATGTGAAATTGACTCCGGCCCTCAGTACATTCTCACTCTGCCGATGCCCCATTTGCTTTTTCTGAAAGGGTTCATGTTCTCAAAACCTAAATCCCATTGTGACGACAATAACATGGCAAACAGACAGATAGCTCGAGTGTCTGCGAGAACTACATTCAACCTTGTTCCCATTTGAGAGATCTCCTCGCCGCATTAAAGTAGACATGTAGTATCAGATTCTGCACCAGTGAGCTTTAAGAGTCAGATAATGCTGAGCATTAACTGTCTGCTTTATTGATAAGGATGGATCTCGGAACCAGTGACACTCTATTTAATAGTATGGCTGAAACAATTACCTGGAATTGTCGATTATAAAAGATTTCACCAAATAATTACAGCTATTTAACTTGACATTTTTTACAGGATGTGTAATTGGCTTTAGACTTAAAAACTATGTGTAGAACCATCAAATGTACAACATCTTGAGGGTATGTAAGGATACTTAAGATGTCCCACTTAAAGACCTACAGTATGTAGTATATAATAAAAACCTTAATAACTAGATGTACTGCAACAAAGAAAAACAATAGCTGAATTAGCATCTGTGCAAATACGTTCCTCGCGGGTTTCCCACATGAGGAAATTTCCAGGTTCTGTGTAGTATTTCCAGGATATCCAAATATATATTGGGTTATATAAAGGGTTCCAAATATAGAATTTTTTAGAGAACTTACAAGGAGGTTCTCATGTTTAGTGTGGAGAAAAATAATAGCATGTTTCCCAAAATGTTCAGCATGGGTTGTTTTTGTCCACTCTCTCTCTCTCACTCATTTTCTACCGCTTATCCAAACTACCTTGGGTCACGGGGAGCCTGTGCCTATCTCAGGCGTCATCGGGCATCAAGGCAGGATACACCCTGGACGGAGTGCCAACCCATCGCAGGGCACAAACACACTCTCATTCACTCACACACTAGGGACAATTTTCCAGAGATGCCAATCAACCTACCATGCATGTCTTTGGACCGGGGGAAGAAACCGGAGTACCCGGAGGAAACCCCCGAGGCACGGGGAGAACATGCAAACTCCACACACACAAGGTGGAGGCGGGAATCGAACCCTCAACCCTGGAGGTGTGAGGCGAACATGCTAACCACTAAGCCACCGTGCCCCCTGTTTTTGTCCAACATGGGGAAAATATCCTTATTTAGGATATTATTATCCTTATTATCCGTATTTCCCTTTCTGAAATTCTTCTACCGGAAAGTAGATCATTTTTTGGAAAGTTAAGAAACTAACAAACCTTAATAGTGTGTGTGTGTGTGTGTGTGCGTGTGTGTGTGTGTGTGTGTGTGCATGTGTGTGTGTGAAGCACAAAAGAAAAAGAGAGGCCTGCCACCATACCCCTTGGAGAATGTATGGTGGACTCATGCTGGTAGAACTCGTGACGCCAGCGCGTTAGTTCCTTAACTCCACAAAGAACACTTAATGAAACTTAGAAGGCTATGGTTAGTCTCAGACCAGAAGCAACTCCAGAGTTAGCAGTTAGCATTTGTGCAAATGTGTTCTTGCTAGTCCTGTTGAATAGTTCTTTTAATGAGTGGGTTATGATAGATAGATAGATAGATAGATAGATAGATAGATAGATAGATAGATAGATAGATAGATAGATAGATAGATGTAGCATGTTAGTTAATTCATTTCATATACTTTTCATTTTGAATCAGTAAAGGAACCTATTCTGGTCTGTGCATGGCTTAGCAAATTAATATTAAAAGATATATTGGATTTTTTTGTGTGTGTTCACAGTAGCTGTAGGCCAACAGAATAACAACTAACCATTCCTGCAATTACTGCTGACACAACATATGAACAGTAATTGCACAGTAAAACATTTCAGGCTAAACAATATTGACCTCTTTCTGCACTCTGGTGCGGAAATAAATAAAAACTCTGCTATTAAAGTGAAGTGTGCAACAGTTCGTTGTCCAGGATAAATTCTCAGCCCCCAGACAGCTTGCAGTTGAGTTGTCTGGATTAGCCAGTGGTTGAATCACAGACTACAGCTTTCGAGGCCTGACAAACTTAAGCCACATCCTCGTGTGCTTATCAGCTGGGAGCTGCCGGGATTTGCTTCTCGCCACACTGATGAAGGATGCTCGATAGACAGTCTTTACCAGAGGATTAAAAAAAGGTTGAAATCTCAAGACATCAAAGGCTGCTTTCCATACAATCCACCCCATGTGGACAAGACGTGAACAGCGCATTGACCTCTAGGTCAGCATGAATGCCAGTCTGTAGGTCAGTGGTGACAGAAGTGTTATCACCTGACTACACTTTGGTAACACACTTTGGTTCTCTTGCTGGGTAAACCAAAGAAAATAGTAGCTGCTTATTGATATAAGAATGTATGCTAAGACAGATAAAAGTATAAGTAGACAAAATAACACCAAACAGGTGCACACATTAGGATAACCAAAGCCAAATTTCTACCAAAAACAATGTCACATAGCAAAACATTAACAAAGACACCCGAAGGACAAAAAAAATACCTGCAAGACATGCTCACTTCGCATTGCTTACCGTGTATGCGGCCATTCTGAAACGGCATTCGAGTACATTTTTACTGCAAACTCAAGCAAGTTGGCTTATACAAACATTCCCGACTGTTCCATTACACACTTATCACTCAGAGGTCATCTTTTCCCCTCTTTGTTTCGAGTACAAAAAAAAAATGTAGCATTAGACCAGAAACCAAGGGCAAGAACAGGATCCATTTCACACTATTTGTCTCTTAAGGTTCTTGCCAAGTGAATAACCTATATGTTCTCTTGTAAGCAGCTCTTTAGACCAAGGCCAAACACTTGGCCTGCACTTCCATCCTTAAGCAATAATAAACAAGAAAAAAAATGCAATGTTGGGAAATGCAAGTCCCAATCTATGCACTTAAATAAAGGTCATGATTTTAATTGTAACTTTCCAGTGTATGGCATTTGGACAGAGCACACGGTTCAATCTACTCAACGGCAAAATGTGAAAGAACAATGAAAGGGCACGGACTAGCATTTATCGAATGGATGTGTTGCCTCGCAGCATAATTAACAAGACAAGAAACAGTTGCTACGATGATTGTAAGCAGAGAATCCAAAGATCCAAGGAATGACATTTTGCTTCTCGTTGGCTCAATGCACCAGTGCAGAGGGGTTGATGCAGGAGTACTCCACTTAATGCCGGGATATTATTAGGCTTATAACAATCGATATCTTAAGTATATCACTGTACCATTTAGCAGAGTATACTGGCATGTTTCCAGCACACAAGGCTTTAGCAATTGAGGAACTATAGCTAAATTTCCAACAGAAGTCAATTTTCATTAGGAACCTAAACCAGGATCTTGATTCAGACGCCGCGGAGAAGGAAGCACCGATTCTAAATGGTCTGACTAATTAAATGCAGAAGCCTTTCATTTTGAAAAAGCCTTGTAGAGAATTTTAGTGGTTGAAGATAAAGCCTTCAAATTTCATTCAAAATTTGAACAAGCACTTGAGGGCATCTCAGAGAGAACAAATGGGTTTGATATCACCATTGTCTTTAAAGATATTCATATCTCTTCTATAAATATATTAACTATAGTATTCTAGGTAAAAACAGAAAACCTTATTAAAAACTACAAATTCTTAAAGCCCTAAGTATCTACTTTCACATGAGCTTCATATTAAGCACCACTGTGGAGTTATACGGGGGCACGGTGGCTTAGTGGTTAGCACGTTCGCCTCACACCTCCAGGGTTGGGGGTTCGAGTCCCACCTCCACCTTGTGTGTGTGGAGTTTGCATGTTCTCAAAGACATGCATGGTAGGTTGATTGGCATCTCTGGAAAATTGTCCGTAGTGTGTGATTGCGTGAGTGAATGAGAGTGTGTGTGTGTGTGTGTGCCCTGCGATGGGTTGGCACTCCGTCCAGGGTGTATCCTGCCTTGATGCCCAATGACGCCTGAGATAGGCACAGGCTCCCGTGACCCGAGGTAGTTCGGATAAGCGGTAGAAAATGAGTGAGTGAGATGAGACAGTGAGTGTGGAGTGAGACATGACAAAGACGTCCCAATGCTAAACACGGACACAACAATTGGTCTCTGAGAAAGAGTTAATGATCACTTTACGGCAATAAATTAACCAGTTTGCAGCAGTGTTTTTTTGTATTACTTGTTCTTCCATAGTTTGACTCTGGACAGCTGAGAGATCTGGTTTTGAAGCTGAAAACAACTTCACTGAGCTGCCCTAGGCTATATAATTGACATAAATATATGTGTCTGTCCAGAGAGACGATCCGAAAAGAAACGATGTCATTGGACTATGTTTTTGCAGGTCTGTTTCTTCATAGATCGATCAGTTCTCTTGCATTACTCCTATTAAGTTCTATCCACTGAAATACATTCTAGGTGTGCTAATGGACAACCCTTGTACAGCATCTATTTTCCATCAAACTCATCAACCAGCATAAATACAGCTTCATTTCTTATACCTCGACTTTCCGACATTTCAAAATCCTAGTCTAAAAAAAAAATGATTCACAATCAAGAGTCACAGAACAACATTAACCTGAATCCAACATTGGATTGTAGCTGTTTGTGTTTCTTATAGTTATGGCATCAATAAGCGCTGACGGTGCTGCCGAGCTCCACAAGCTGACCTCATCCGTTCCTTAGTTCTCTCCATGCAGCCTGCCCGGAGAATCAAAAGTAGCCTAGCATGACAGAAGATCCATCACGCTAATGTAGGTATGAAGCGGGTCATAACTTACACCAAGCAGAGGACTGAACGTGACTCTGCAAATGAAACACATGCATTGGTGCACTGCAGGCTCCTGCTAGATGTCCTGAAGCTCAGAAATGCTGAGGTGTTATATATATAAATGAGAAAATATATATATACATATATATATATATATATATATATATATATATATATATATATATATATATATATATATATATAAAGATGCGGTTGATCTGCTGTATCTTTTATGTGACACATCATGTGAACGTTGTAACCTTCATTAGAGATTAACGAATCGGATAAAAAGCAAATCGTCGTCAAGGCCCGTTGTCTTATGCAATCTAATCAGACAGCAGTAAATTCCAATAAATGTCCAATTAAATAAGTTTAGATTAACTATTGACAGCGTGTAGTTCGTGTGGCTGCCGATCAATACACGTGCAGGTCCTGAGCCTTGAGCGCTCGATCTGAACGCTTGCATTATCATAAATTAGGTGCCAGGCCACAAATGAAAAGCCAATAAGCGGCTCCTCTTGAAAGGCGATGACAATGTCGCCGGCCTCAAGAGGGCGAGAGAGAGAGAGAGATGGGAATGTCTGGGGTTGGCTCTGGGTTGGGCGCAACTCCATTTGCATTCGCAGATTGTCAAAGAAAGCACAAGAAGCTTAGAGCTGGTGAATCTCATCCCTCTCTGCTTGTGTGTGTGTGTGTTTATGTACGTTTTGATGCTGTTGATTTGACAGGAACACACAGAGTTTTGAAACAGCGATGTGTCCGCCGCTCACTTTCTAGACAAAAGGTTCAAGTAGAGGCCAGGTTTAAAGCTCTCGCTTTCTCTCCCCGTCTTTTTGCTCAAACTGCTTTTCATCGAAGCTCAACACTTGACAGGCTGATCTGTGGGGATTCCAGCAAAGCTAGTGGTCCGACCCCCCTACACTCACACACACATACACTTACACCGATTCACCCCCTCCCTTTTCAATCCATTTCCATTTGAATGCATCACTCGGTCCTCCCCAACATTTCCTGCAGTGTGCATGAGAGAAAGTAAGAGAGAGAGAGAGAGAGAGAGAGAGAGAGAGAGAGAGAGAGAGAGAGAGAGAGAAAGAGAGAGAGATGGCTCACGCTAAATATTTGGGAGGATGCTAACTCCCAACACACAGCAAGCAAGTAGAGAGGAAGAAAAGAAAGAAAGTAAGAAAGAAAACACCATCACCACCCACAGTCTGAGTCACATGACTGGAATGGACCAGGGTGGTTAGAGAAAGGAATTTCCATATTGGTTAAATCCATTTTAAATTCGTTTGAAGTCAGGGCAGGAAGTGCGACTGTGAATCTGTCATCGTTTACTATAAATATTTAATCTATTCTGTCTAATCTGTCATTACAATCTATTCCAAAAAACAGCTTTTTCTGGACACCCTGACATCCAAAGCGCATGTAGAAACGAAGTGGGGAAAGTCAGCGCAGGACAAAGAAGCTTTACAGGAAGACAAAAGCTATTTCCCCTCCCCCGAGTCCTCCTCTATAATTCAGATAATTTGATCTCTGATTGAATGAACATGCTTGTAGATTGGGACGTGATTAAATTGCTGACAAATTGCTCGATCCCCGGGCCCGTTCGCTTCATTAGCCATCTCTCTCTCTCTCTCTCTCTCTCTCTCTCTCTCTCTCTTGTCCCTCGTTCGGTCTACATCCTGCAACAACAACAATAACACCAGCTGACCTGTAAGGATCCACATACACACATACACACACTTCAACATGTGCTAAGCATGTTTACGCTTGAGGGACATGTGCGCCCAAACCTTTTCTCTCTGACCCACTGCTCTGACCTGCTGGAGCTGGAAAAACACTGAATTATGCATGGTGTCGTCCTCCGAACCCTCATAATGAAGATACTCCGATACTCCAGGAGAGATTTTCATGCAGCGTGGGACTTGTTTACAGGAACTGGCCTCCTGTTCGCGGCAAGCCAGCGAACCTGAGAAGCCTGTTCATCATCCAGAGTTCAGGCCCTAGTGGATGGATATACTGAATATTTCCAATTACACGCACTACTTCCTCTCAATCTGTACAACTACTATTCTTATGAATAACAGGCCAAGTGGGCATTCAGTAAAGAGCTAACGTTAGAGACGAGAAAGGAGCAAGGCTGGAGATAGTTCCCTGCTTTACAAGCACATCATCATTACATTATTGAAATCATTACAATACAGTTTAGTGTTATAGACACTCTAATGTTCTACTAACCACGGTATGAAAATATCTTTATAAATGACAACAAATTTTTTTTTTGTCTGAGATTTTTTCATCGCATTTCCGTAACCAAGCGTGTGCTGTTCGGATCAAACTGACCAATTCCTTCGACAGATACATGTTTTGAGAGCTGCGTTTCAGAGCCAAAGACTGCAAGAATCTGTATTTGTTAAATCAGTTCAAAATAACAATAAACTGTTAATTCAGTGTTGCATTTCAATTCTTCTCTAGATTTTGCTACCAAAGTCTTTATTATAGTATATTGTGTTATACACAAATGTATTAGTTATTATTAGTCACAGTAATAGTAGTGCATTAATTAATTAATTAACATTTACAATCCTAGTCCCGGTCAATTTGACTTAAACGGGGTTCAAAGGAAGACAATTACAAACTCTAATTTCGAATAAAATTTCATATAGCATCTGTAAAAATGATTTTATTTTATTTAGTTTTATTTAATTAAATTATTAAATTATTTAAATGTCCGTTTTTTTTTTAATCATTTCCTTTATCATTTATTTTTGTAGAAATGAAATAAAACATACATGGTTTTTAAGGTAACTTGCATGCTAAGCTGGCTAATTAAAATGTGCTAATTTTTAGAAAGCGACAAAATCAAGGTTGTTATAGTAACCTGCTAACTGCCGGTTAATGATAATGATAAACTTGAATGGAATAAGCAATATATTATTTTTTACTATATTTAGTAAATATAGTAATTTAGTTTTTAACAAAAAAAATTATTTAGTTATTTAGTTTTTAACAAACTTTAGTTTACTAGCTGGATAGTTAACTAAATTAGTGCTAGTCATGAGCAAAATCTTTACCAACTTTAGCTAATATTAAATTAGAAAGTATCTGGCAATGCAAATAGAGACTATGACAAATGTTAGTTTCTTTACTTCTTCATCTCCACATCTGCTTGATTAGCTATTTTAGATAAAGTTAATTGGTACATAAAATCATAGTTTTATGAGAATATAACACAAAAACAACAACAATAACAAAATAAAAACAGTTACTGAAATGCTAGCTTAAGCGCAGTTAACTAGCAGGCTAAACCACAATAGCTGGCTAGTTACCTTAAGCTTAATGTAGGGCTCTATTATATATTTTAAGTTATAAATTTTATGTTTTGCTAGCAATATAAAGCTGGAATTAAATATTAAAAGCTCCTTAATGTCTAGCTGTCAAAAATGCTAGTTTAGTAGAAGTTAGCTGCTTGATTAGACACTTTAGGTAAAGTTAATTGGTACATAAAATCATAATTTTATGAGAATATAACACAAAAACAACAACAATAACAAAATAAAAACAGTTACTGAAATGCTAGCTTAAGAGCAGTTAACTAGCAGGCTAAACCACAATAGCTGGCTAGTTACCTTAAGCTTAATGTAGGGCTTTATTATATACTTTAAGTTATAAATTTTATGTTTTGCTAGCAATATAAAGCTGGAATTAAATATTAAAAGCTCCTTAAAATCTAGCTGTCACAAATGCTAGTTTAGTAGAAGTTAGCAAACAAGATAGCAATAGAATTGGCATGGAGTGAGCGCATTTTCAAGCATATTCCTATGTTAAGTTGTTTAAAAAGAGATATTATACTACACAAATGACTGACAGATCCACTGGTGCTTTAAATAATGTGTTGTTGAATAATAAGCACTGAGTAAAGTGAGTGTTCATGCTCAGGTTGGTGCATGCTCAGAGCAGGCACGTCCCAGGTGCCCTCTTTAAACAGGACAAATGATCAGCAGCGTCTGCAGATATACAGCTCGACCCGCACAGCAGAGCCGCAGCTCGGCTTATGGAGCCGTGTGGAGCCGTTAGACGAGGCCAGGAGAGGTGAGACAGCACTGAGAGGCCTTCAGCGGGAAAATAAAGTGCTGGACAAACAGGCAGTGCAGCACAATGGCTCAGGAAGCACGTTTAATGGAAGAGTAGGTCGGTCCGTTCATAGCAGGGTGATGACTCGCAAAATCTAATAGCACACCTGCACAAGTGGTCAAGGACTTTGCAAATGGCTGCTTTTAGAGGAAAGAAATGGACAAAAACAGGAACTCGAGAAAACCAATAAAATATTGATCAGCTATAACATTAAAAACACTGGCGGGTGAAGTGAATAAGGATGAATGAAAGAAATTGGGGAATAGAAGGCTTTGTTTTCACCACATACACATTACAGTGGAATTCTTTACTTCACATATCTCAACTGAGGCGGTTGGGGTTGGAGCACAGGGGCAGCTATGATACAGCACCCCTGGAGCAGGGAGGGTTAAGGGGTCTTGCTCAAATGCCCAACAGTGGCAGATTGGTAGTGCTGGGGCATAAAACACAACCTTCCAATCAACAACCCAGAGAAAGTGATTAGTTAGTTCTTAACGTTATCAAGCAAGTGTAAGATTCCGAGAGACTTTGACAAGGGCCAAATTGATGAGTGGGTCAGAGGCATCTCCAAAAGTCTAGTGGGGTGTTCATGGTATGTAGTGGTGAACAAGTAACCAGTACCAGTGTCATGGACGCCCAAGGCTCACTGATGCCTATATAGTATAGTTGGGGGTGACTATTATGGTATAAACGTTACTGGTGAACAAATTTTGGTGTGTGTTTTGGTACACATTTACAGGTTTGTATATTAAGTTTTAATCAGTTTCTGAAGAGGTAGGGAAGGAAATTTGATTTATGGTAGTATATCAAAATGATCAACAAAGAGTACTGTGTTCACTAAAGCTCTAAAACATCTGGGAAGTATATTTTAATTGTGTAAACGTGATAGAAATTGGTCAAATTGACCTTGATTCTTGTCAAGTTGTCAGATTTGATCAACTTATTAAAGCCAGGCTTGCAGCACAGAGATGTCTTGCTTGTTCCTGAAGTCCTTGAGGAATTACAGCTATAATATAACATTCAGGACACAGTTTTTCTTAGAGCCTCGGGGAAACACTATCTATCTGTCTAACTTGGAAAATGACCAAAAGCGTATACGTGTTTCAGGACAAATGTTATGTAAAGCTCAGACAAAACCCAGCGCCTTTAGTCACGACCTCGCTGTCTCTCCTTTTCCCTGTTTTTCTACACTTCACCTCAGTAATGATGTTTTTTTTTTCTGTCCCACTTACAGCACATGACAGGTTTTTAACAAACCTCTTAATGCAGTGAGAGTGGTGGGGAGTAAAAAAAAAAAACAGAAGAGAAGAAAAAAACGTTTCCAGATTTTTTTGAGGAACTGACAAATCCTATGTGAAGGAAGAACAGAAGAGGGAGGGAAGAGGGTCCGGGACAGAGGAGGGGTGGTGTGAGGGTATTTGGAGGGTTTTAGGGGGAGGAGGAAGGATTAGAACTGATGCCAATGCATACAGCACGCTCAGGCCAACTCCTCTCTCAATCATCTCGGCTCAAATTGGGCTCGGAAACACAAAGAACAACAGAGAAAGCTGCACAAAGGAAATGGGAAGAGACTGAAACAAGCAGCGTTCTTCTTCTAATTATTATCACTGTTTTATAAACTCAATAGCTATCCCAGCATAACATTTTCTGAATCTTCAGGAACGAGAATTTGAATCCTGATTGTTCACACAGCTTTTGCGTGGAAAATCATTTCTACAGCAATGCTGAAATTTGGGACTTTTTTTCTGAATTTTCCCTAATGATAATATCTGACTCGTACATGTTCCCATTTCTGTTAATCCGGATTAATTCAAGTCTAAATCCAGATTACAGTTTACTGTTTATATTCCCCTCTAAACACTCAAATCACTCTGACTCAGACGTTGATTTACGTATAGCTACGTATACTCTGAATAAAACTTCTGTCTGTTGTTGCGTTCACACCACTGCACTGCACAAGGTGTTTTTCACTGAGAAAGAAATCGGATTCAAGAGTTTACGTGCCTGATTTTTTTATTTCTATTTACCAGATTCATTTAGATGTACACCATCCGATCCATGGGATCATTCAAGGTGTTCACATCCAGGCTTTTTAATCCGAATGTGCTTCTGATCTTATTCGTATACAAAACAGATTATTTGTATATGTAAACGTAGCAGTTGCGGTGTCTTTCAACCCGGTATGAAGCAAAGCTGACTATTTTCGGTAACGATAAGATATAAATGTTATATTTATTAAAGAACAGCACAAACTACTTTTATTAATTTATAGTTGCATTTCCTGTTGTAGATCATCCATGAAGTCCATCTCTATAAGCACTTTTTTTACAGCAGCTTTATTTTCTCTGCTGAAAAGTTTCTCATCGTCCGTCTTCGTGTCTTTTCCGCCTCAGAAAACTCATAGCGTTGACACTGGAGACTCCTTCCCACAATTAGAAACTTACGTCTCCTTATGGAAAGCATCAACCTAAACCTGTTTATCTGGTGTCTACGCTATACAAGCTGTTGCCATAGAAACCATAGTGTATTCGAACGATGCGTTAACCGACATAACACCAGAACTTTTCATGTGAGCATCAAAACGTTCAATGTTTCTCATCGTCACGGCGATACTTTATAATTTCCTTGGAGACTTATCTTCGCCAAAGAAAAAAACAACAACAAAAAAATGGCAAATGAAAGAAACGTAGCGTTTAGAACGCTTGCTTTTATTTCCTTCGGCAGTCGCAGCCGAGGCTACTGCATTATAGTTAGCTCTTCTTTTTTTTTTTTCTCGCTTCTCCTTCCCTCCTTCTCCCTCCTGCAAAGTGGCTGCAGTGAAAAAGATCACGAGCCAGAGCAAGAGCAAGAGAGAGAGAGAGAGAGAGAGAGAGAGAGAGAGAGAGAGAGGGAGGACGGAGGAAGGACAGGATGAATAGAGGGAAGGAGGGGGAGATCGTTCAGTGTGCACTAGTAATTATGTGTGTATCTGCGGCCAGGCTGAATCAAGACTGGAGGACCATTGATGGTGAAGCTGGTGGTAAATTGCCGTAACACAGAATATCGAAGAAATATAAATATGTATATGAGAGAAAGAGAGAAAGAGAGAGAGAGAGAACAAATGAACGACAGTGAGAGAAAGTGTGAATGGCAAGAACTTGCGGTTGTCTAACGACTGCGTCTCCACCGAGAAACTCCGCGTGCACAGAAACACGGAGGAACATTCCGGTCATTTCTAAGAAGAGGAACTGTCATCATCACCATCACTTCGACAATGACACACTCTGCGTGGAGAGACACAGAGTTCACTCGTTCCAGAAAGCAGCTTGCTTTCTTATGCATGACTGATTGCTCAGGCAGGAGACGAGCTCATACTTACCAAGAGCCTTTTTCCAGCAGAGACGTTTTAAAAATCTCTACAGTCTTCGTACTGCTGCAGTCGCCAAATTTCGTTTGCTGAACTCCACAATTAGTCATGCGATTATTTTTTTTTTTTATTGCTAAAAATATCATACCGGTGACTTCTTGTGATTCTTCTCTCTCTGTTTTTCTCTCAGTTCTCCTGCATCACGCTGACATCTGTCCAATTTTGTACACAAGCACTCATTTAGTTTCAAATGCAACACGAGTCCAGGTGTTTTTATTTGTAGACGTGTTCATGCTCTACATCTTGTGGAGTTGTGATACTGAAACTGAAACCTGGACTACTTACAGATAGGTAATTAAAGCCCACATGAGAAAAAGAAACAGTCTCAGACCTCACGTCCAGTAAGCGTCCTTTAAAGGGACGGGTTTGGCGGCATGAAGGATCGAAAGTCGTGCAAACGAACTGATACAGGAAAATAATCAGCGATGGATCTGGAAGCCAATTTCCTGCTCTTATAACCCTGAAGTTGACTCTTATAACCCTGTTGCAACGCACCCTGAAGTGTTTTCTTCCTCTTACACCTCAGCATTTAACCTTCACACATCTACTGTATACAGTATCTGTTCACTGATGAGACTTAATGCTGAAGAAACCAGTTCATTTTTGTTCACTTTATTAAAGCAACGTTAGTTCTTTCTCTCTCTCTCTAACTCTCTCTCTCTCTCTCTCTTTCCCTCCTCCTTCTCTCTGTCCCCCACTCTCTCCTTCATCTCTCTCTTTCTTTCCTCCCTCTCTCTACCCCCTCCCTCTACCATGTCCCATCCTTCATCCTTCTCTCTCTCTTTCCTTCCTCTGTCTCTCTATCCCCTCTCTTCTTCATCTCTCTCTCTCTCTCTATACTTTCTCCCTCTCTCTGTCCCCTCTCTATCCTTCATCTTTCTCTATGCCCCCTCTCTCTTTCCTTCCTCCCTCTCTCTCTATCCCCCCTCTCCTTCATCTCTCTCTCTCTCTCTCTCTCAAAATCAAAATCAAAATTTTTGTATAGATTTTCAATCAACAAATACATCATTCTTTTATAAATTTCTACTTGCATTTTAATGCTGTTGGACGTCTACTTACTTCCCGCTGTCGCTTAGAATTTACAGATTACTTTACAGATTATAGATCAGCTCTTTTTCTTTCATTTTTTTCTCGATATTACCGACATCATTTCAGAAATGACAAACCATCACCATAGCAACAATTAAACAACAAACAAATAGCAGTTTATGTGCTTACAAATGGAGCAGTTGTTACTATAAAAACAATATACGGTTCCTTTATAGTACGCTATCGTTCTAGGCTAAACTGCATTATTCGGATCCAAACGTTCTCCGTGCTGCATCGTGTCAAGGCTGTGATTAAGAAACATTCGGGCCACGACGGCTGAAATTGGCAACGATGCTCAAAAGCACACAATAGAATAAATGTAGCTTTCGGGTTCTGAGAGCTCATTTGCATAACGCAGTGGCTATATGACGGAGCCGTGTTCCAAAGTCCGATACTGCTGTAACGATTAAGAAATGATAGATTATTCATTACGCGGAGCTAATAAAACTGCATGTTGTTCTGTTGTTATTTGAATCTCTGCTGGTCCTCCAGTTCCAACCCTACTCGATTATAAACAGCAGATGGGAAACGTTTCTGCTATGCACGATAGAGAAAGAGAGAGAGAGAGAGAGAGAGAGAGAGAGAGAGAGAGAGAGAGCACTACTCCTCTTGTGTACTCTGCGTGTAAACTGTGGCCTTGCTTTCACAACATGAAAGACCTGTTGCGTTCATTGTTATAAAAGTATAATAGCATGGATGTGCTGGTTCGTGTATTTGTTCCTGGCCAAGAAAGCGTGTACACAACTGACATTCATCAGGGATCCAGTTTCATATTCATCTCGCTAGTGATACGCATTAACATAAAAACCACATACACACGAGAAGCAGCGCTGCCGTCCACATCAGACGCATCCAGATGTTTTACAGGAATGATTTCATCTTTTAGAGGTTTGATCCTGAAACCTCTGGCACAGCGACTTGCTAATTAAAGCTCATACGAGGAACTTAGCATGACTTTAGTTTCCGTAATCTTGAGTATAATGCAAAGTCATTTTTTTCCGCTGAAACTTTTTCAGGAACTAAAAAAAAAAAAAAAAAAACAACTTTTAAATAAAAGAGGAAATTAATCAACAGTCTGTCTGACAGTAAAGTTCATTATTACACAACAATTTGCTATTTGTCATTTTTTTTTTACTTAATAATCATTTTTTTTTATTATTTTAATAAACAATTTAATACATTTAATGTTGTGAAATAATGAAATATTATTGTCGTTGAACACTACTTCCTTTTTTTTCCTAAAGAAAGAAAAAAAGTCATCTAAAGAAAGTCACATTTCTGCTAGAGAATGAATAAGGATTAAGTTTTAAGTGAATTTAAGTGAATATTCATAAGAAGTATTCAAAATACTTTTCCATATGAGACTGAATCACTGAATCAACCTGTCAGCTGGAATCATTCGACTCATTCGAATGCTCACAAATCACTTCTGAATCAAAATGAACACCACTTGATCGATTCAATTCCGTAAACAATACCTTGACATTATAAGAATAAATCTAAAAATTTCAGAAGATGTCCAATCTTGAAAATATGTTCCCTCTTCTGAAATATGAACGGAGTCATTAAGAAACACTTTTAAAAAAAGTCAAATAAAAAAAGAATCACTGAGTCAATTAGCTAATATTTGAATCAAATCAAATGATTCCACATAAACCGCTTCTGAATCAAATCAACAGGATTTAGCACCATATTCGTAGGCATTAGCCTCCAAATAAAATAAATGACTGTGTTTTTTTTCCCCCCTTAAAAGAAGCAAATATGTTTGAGTGCGGTCATAATATGAGTAATTTACTTTCTTCTCTTTTTTTTTTGTATGAATCTAAAGGAAGTCCATTTTAAACGAGTAAATTAATTATGGGATGTTTTTATAATCACAACAAATAGTCATCGAAATAAAACAATCCAATAAGACTGAGTTGGAAATACTTCAAAAATGTTTATGAGACAAAAGTCAGTACTCAGTAGTGCTTATTTAAACTGCTGAGTGATTGAGATTAAACTGCACTGTAGCTCCTACATTTACAGCGTTTAGCAGACGTCCTTATCCAGATTTACAGACTTACATTTTTATCTCAATTTATACATCTGAGTAACTGAGGGTTAAGGGCCTTGATCAGTGGCAGCCTGGTGGACATGTGAATCAAACTCACAACCTTCCAATTGGTGGTCCAGCACCTTAACCACTAGGCTACCACATCCCTACGTGAGCAGGTCCTTATCATTACATCTGTGATTTATAACAGGTAATGGAAGCCAAACTCTCACCAGGAACCAGGAAGTGTATGTGTGTGTGTGTGTGTGTGTGTGTGTGTGTGTGTGTGTGTGTGTGTGTGATGCTCAGGCCCATCTGTCCCTTGTTTCATTCTCCAGGCAGGGTGTAAAAACCACAAAGCCCTAAAATGTGTCTGGACACATAAAAGCGTTCAGCAGCCCTGGCCTCCGCTCTGTGAGATAAGCAGGATAAGCTGTGATAACTCACATGAATGTCAGGTTAATAGATTAGAGAGTTTTATTAACGTCTCGAAATGTCACTTGAATGCATTACGGAGTCGTTCTGACCTCAAGAGGCGCGCTAGAGGGAAAGACAGCGTCTTGCGCGCGCGTCTGCCGCACTTCCGACTCTGCGCCTGGTAATCTTCAAACAACGCCGTTTCTTCCCATGCTGAGATTAAAGCAACGCATCGAGATACCTCGAGTATCTCAATGGCACGACTTATCGGCTGAGCAGCAAATAGGCTACAACCGACCACCTGAGTATTTAAAAAAGGGAAGATTTGAGAGAAGGAATAAGAACAAAACCTCAAAAATCACTTCTCCCACTCAATTCAATTTGAAGCACTTTTAATTCAATAGTGCTTCACTGGCATCTAAGACGACTAACGTTGCCAAAACGCTGCCAAGGCAAGGCACAATAACATCAATAAAAAAACAGTATGAAATGAAACGCAGCACGCGCACGCTGGATTCGTTCCGTGTCCGGCAGGAAGAATAGATATTGTAGGTGTTAAATCAACGCAGGGGTTTGTGCTGTGGTGCCACACAATTGTGCAAAGTATTACTATTAAAAGTGATTAAAATCCTTCGCATTTTCAAAGAGATTCTTTCATGAATCTCTGTGTATGTGTTTGTTTCTTCCTTTTTAAAAAAAGGAGCAGTTATAGTATGACACACACACACACACACACACACACACACACACACACACACATCTGATGTGTGATTAAACACGAGACAGGATGGAAAGAGACAAATCCACCACCCCAAAGCTTTTTCATCTCCTCCTCCTGCACCCTAAACTCCCTAACACTCATCATCTGCCAGCCTTAATTCCGCTTCCTGCCGCTTCCTCTGACCTTAAAGACAACACAATCCATTTGTTTTTATCCAATTATACCATAACTCAATATCTCTGTGTTTATTTTTGTAAGAGTCATTTCTTCCAGCTGAATGAATCACGATTTATTAAGAAAATAAATATTTAAACTAAAACCCGGTTTCGTGATATGGAAATATTCTTGAGAAAGTACTTTTTAATAAAAGACTGAATCACTGAATCAAACTGCTTGGCAAGAACTGAACCAAATTAATCTACATGTACATAAATAGCATCTGAATCAAACTGAACACCAGCGAATCGATTCAATCCCGTAAACGATACTTCGGTATTATAGTAATAAGTATAAACATTTCAGATGTCCAGTCAAAAGAGTATCACAGAATTACTGAATCAATCTGCTAGCTGGAATTAAAGCAAATGAATCTAAGTCTACATAAGTATCTTCTGAATCAAATTGAACACAGCTGAAACGCGAATCGATTCAATTCTGTAAACGATACTTCGTCGTTGTAGGAATAACTATTCACAAAATGAGAAATATTAGGGAAGTCTTTTAGAAATACGTTTCCAAAATAAGACTGAATCAAAGAATCGATTAAGATAGAATTTGAATCAAAAACATATGATTCTAAATGTACATGAACAGATTCTGAATTGAATCAACATGAATCACCATCATGTAAGTTTTCATTTCAGGTTGTTTATGTTTTTAGTAATTCACAGCCATTAAAACATTATATACATGAATAAATTTGTGTCTCCATGAATAAAAAGTATATTTATAAGTCTCTGACTCAACAGTGCTTGGAACAATGCTACTTGGCTACTCACTCCAACATGAATCCTCCTTTAAAGCTGGATTCGATGTGTAAACATGTTCATATTTTTAACTGTGTGACTTATCACTTGTCGTGAAGTAGTCATGAATACATTTACACAGCTTTTCTCTCAGAAACTCTTTACCTTGCGGTACAGTGCGGATTTTACCTTGGTTCAGAATTGACAATGCTAGAAAAAATGATAACTGTGTTAACTGAGAAAAGTAGCACAATGCTAGCATGGTCAGAACCTGAACCTAAGGTTACATCTGCACAGTATGACCGAAGAAGCCTTAAACATACACATGTATTTGTGTCTTCATGACTATTTCTGTTTTTCTGTAAAATAACTCAACATGTTAGCATTACAATGCTAGGTCGTTGCTAACAGAATTGGTTACTGAAAAAAAAAAAATGGTGGCTGCGATCAAACGCCTTGGCTCCTTTAAGCCTGGATTTCTTTTTTAAAACAAGTTCATATTTTTAAAGGTGTGACTTATCACCTGCCGTGAAGTACTCTGCGAACTCGAGCACTGCTGATACAGCTAGTGATTTTTCACCATGTCCCATGCGCCTGCTAAAACTGTAGCTATGACTTAGAGCTCCGCTGAACCTCCCAACACTTGACAGTTGATTCGGAAAAAAAAAAAAAATGATCGTTTGATTAAAGAGCAGCGCTCGACTCGACATCAATCACTTGATTCGCTCGTTTTTAAACCTAAGCTAAAAGCACTTCTACCCAGTTACCCAGGACCTCGATTGCCACCGCATGTTCAGCATCATACTGTAACAGGCTGCTCCAGGCTACGGAGAAACCTCCGGAAAAAGCGGGTGGAGGGGTAGCGGGAGGATTAAACTGTGCCAGGTGGTGTCCCATTTTCTTTCCAGTGTCCCCTGCTACGCCTGCAGATATAAGAATAGCAATTTGGAGCCTTCAGATTGAGTCTGTTCTGAAGAGCTGGCTGAACTGCACACTAGGATATGCATTAGCTTTTTAATCGCTCACTCTGTGATATAAAGAAACAACAAGGCTCTCCCATCGTCTCACGCTTTTAGTTCGGAATCGTGGACGAAGAAATGCTGCTGGACGGAAATAGACTTAAAAAAAGATTTGAAGGTTTAAAAAGAAACAGAAACAAAAAATAAATAGATATGAAAGAGTGTAAGGTCTGTTATGTTTCATAATGTTAGAGGAAATACTTTAAAATTTGAGTTAATGTCATAAATGAGTTTATTCATAAAAACATATCTACATAAATAACTCGATTCGAACCGATTCTGAATTTGCATTCTGGCATTTTTCAATGACCTTGAATACAAATTCAGAATCTTAAATATACGAATAATTCCAAGAATAATAATATAATTATAATAATAATACAGTAAGTAGAAACAAACAAAAAAAACTCATTTAAATCTGGAGGTTTTTATAAAAATAAATAAATAAATAAATCATTAAAATTGACTAATGTGTCAATCAACAAAAGCATTAAATCACTAAAAGGCACAAAATCACAGTCATTTCTAGAAATGCATAAAGAATCAAAAAATGTCAAGGAAAAAATGTCTATTAATTAAAAAAAAAAAAAACTAAATAAATATAATAAATCCCTGTCTGTAAAAGAATGGGCTATATTTTGCATTTTAGTTACACAACAAGAAAATTCTGTTTAGACACAAATAGTTTTTCTGAGACAGAAAATGATAAATAATATGTAAAATCTAAATCATTAAATAAAATTAACCGGTTATTAAATTGTTATTTCAGAAAATGACACAAAACAGAAATAAAATAAATAAATAAATAAATAAATAAATAATAGAGAAAAACACTGACTCATCAATCGGATTTTTGCACAGTATCTATTGCACACATTTGCACTTTATTTTTTATATTTTTTTCATATATTTTTTTACCTGTTTCCTCCCTGTAGAGATAAATTGTATATTACTTGTAATTCTTCTTATTATTTTTTTTTTAATTATTCTTATTTTATTTTTATCATGTAAATAACCTACACCTCTGAAGAATTAAATTTTTTCCACACAGTTTTTCCTTCCTTTTTTTTTTTTTTTAACCCGTTTGGCTACAGTTGTTTTTTTTCTGAATGTTTACACAGCAGTCGATGTTTATTGAGTGTGAAATGAAGCAACTCTGCTGTCTTTCTCTGTTCCAGATGGCTGAAATACTATTTCTGAGAGTCACACCGACATCTTTCCAAAAACGAAGAAAAAAAACAGACAGAAAGGAAAAAAAAGGCACTCGAGATTGTGCAAAACCCCGCTAGCTGAATCCCGTCCCCAAAACCCAATCAGCAGTGACATCAGTCGAAGGCAAAATGCTGAAATATTGACCCGCTTATTGACTAACGCAGTGACTATATTTCAAAACAGATGGTGCTTAGAAGAAATATATGTATGAAATGGAAAAGGCATCACTGCGAGCCATCAATCAGCTGTTTGATTTGATTTGATTATTTTATTATTTCATTTTCCCAAGCAGTTGCCTTGTGGCAGATGTAAGAAGTGACATTTAATGCCAGCGTAAGTGTAATCTCTCACTCCATATGGCACTAATGTAGTTTGTGGGATGCACAAAAAAAAAAAAAGAAAAAGGTGTCCAGTGAACATGTGTGGAATCCTACGTACACCTTTTATCCTGCCTCCGCTGCTGTTTCAGAGAAGCTATATATCCAGACACACCCACATAGAAAGCTATCTCTAGCACACACACATACACACACACATACACACATACTATTCTATTGTGCCTGAATCTGGAATCGTTTTAAGACTATTGCATATAAATGTTCTGCTATCCGTCTCTTTCTTTGTGTTTTTGTTTTCCGGACAAACGATGCCTACCTTTGGCAAGTAAGCACAACAGAGAGAAAGGAAAGGAAATATAGAAAAGAAAGCAAGCGATAGCAGGGAAGAAAAAAGAGAGATAGAGCAAGCGTATAACAAAGAACGGAGAAAGCAGAAACGATCCTTTCCTCCTGCTGTGCTGGGGCTGAGGAAAGACCAAGAGTCGCTCGACATCCAGGAATACTCATATACACTGTATTCATCCATCCAGTCATCATGCACATCAATGAACTGGAAATGGGTGAAAGCATTCCTAGATTTGAACCCTGGGGTACTCCTGTTCCTTTTCCAAAAGAGCGCAGTTCAGACATGGAGTTAACCTTCCCAACAAATCTGGGTTTAAAACTGGGTTGAAAAGAAGAAAGTCTTAATAACAAGACTGAATCAGAGCAAAAATGATTAAAGTCCTTATTCACTGGTGTCCTCATTCATTGCTATTGAACTAACTCATTTAAAGCAGCCTGTGTGTGTGTCACATCCTGCTTTGATTTTCTCTTCTTGTTTGTTGATCCAAATACCCAGAACATGTGTCATTTCTACAGTGCTATAGCTCTGTACTTTGCTTCTGTTGGCACCCTGTGGCTCGGTTTCCCTGCTTAGCTTTTAAAACTGCGTAGCTTTTTTTTTTTTTTTTATGCCTTCCAAATGAATCGATTGAGAGTCGACTCACTTTTACTCCAAGTCGACTCATTTTGACTCCGAGTCAATTCACTTTCTCACAAATGAACGAAATCTCTTACAAGGAAACAGAGATTACCATGAGCTTGTTTTGGTCCATATGTGTGATTTCTACGTGACATCTGGCTAAACAAAACACACCAGAGTTCTATTACAATGCACTTAGTGCCCAAAGACAGAGGTTGACCAGATGTCAGAAACAAACCTTGAGTAGCATTTCAAAAGGATCTGAATGAATCCTTGGTAAAAAAAAAAAAAAAAAACTGCAGCAGAAATGAAATTTTGCTCTAAGGTCACAGAAACCATAGAAAATAAAGTCATACTAATAACCACATCCTAAGTCATCATGAACGAACCCATCGTTCAGCTACTCACGATGGCAATGTTCAGAAGGACGACATAAGGGCTTCTCCGGTTACTCCAATGACCAGCAACAAACACGTCGGCTGATTCAATTATACACCAAGCCTATTGACTGAGTCACAGTACCTGGCATTTTTAACTCAACATAATGGAAGGATTTAAAGGCTGCTGTGAAAGCAGTAAGTATGACATCCTCCCTAGTAATACCAGAATTATGATATTCATAGCGAATAAAAGCTTCTAAAATAAATATTTACTTGTTAAGGACACATCAGTTAATGCAGACACTCAAGCAGAAGTATGAAAATTTGCATAGGTGTAGAAAATAAATGTTTTTTTTTTTTTTTTTACTAGAAATACTTTTTCCAGCTTTTTTTTTTTTTTTTTTCGGTCTTTGAGAAGCATTAAAGAGGGAATAAAAACCTGTTTGATGTCATGCATATGCAAATGATGTGCAATTTCAACCACCATATTTATAGGCTCTACATCCTGAGAGGAAAAAAAAAAAAAACACATTAAACTCTACTATTTCTTGACACGAAGCACTATCTGGGAAAGTGAATATATTTCATGTCTTTATGAGGTTACGGTACATAATTAGGCCATAAGGACTATGGTTGTACCTAAGATCTGTGCATGTACACTACCCCCACTTTCCTGGGTCAAATAAACAGGTTAGTATGCCTTTTTTTTTCCTATCCTTGGTACATCTTCAACTTCTAACCTTATGATGATTGCATAATTCCAGTTTCACACTTCACTGCTATTCCTTATTTACCCCATTTTAGCTGCTGAACTGAGAACTCACTCACTCGTTCAACAATGAGCACACGTTCAAAAACATGTGATTTCCTTAATAATGTGCACGAGAGCAGACGTAAATCACAAACCCACAGAGATACCCTCTTTATAAGAAGGTACGTAGGTGCTAGTTGGCTTTAATATCTCTGATAGTGCGAGCTAGCGTTGTGCCTTTCGGTTCCCGCCCACCACCACCACAAACACGTATCGGTATCATTATTATCCTGGCTACTTTTGAAAATGATCTACCCCGTAATGTGAGCCAGAGGTCCCTGTGCTGCGGGGATCGGTTACCGAGCAAGAACAAAGCCGACTAAAGAAGAGTGAAAGCAAGAAATAACAAGCGCAGGTTTGACAGGGCAACAAAATCATGGAATTATAAATACAGTGAATATCATCTAATCTGAGAATCAAGAGCTAGAAATACACAAACCGGTAATTCTATGAAGTCACGGGACTCTAAACAGCTGGGTTTGAATCAGCACCTGTTTGGGGCTCATTTCCAAGTGCCGCTCATTGGAATAAATGCTTCCTGATTCAGGAAATGGGGCAGCCTGTTCCCTCTCGGACTCATCGGTGAATATTACATCTGTTCCCTTTCTCGACGGTGAACTTCCTGACCTGAACATCTTAACTGATAATTTACTTCCTCTCCCAAAAAAAGTTCATAATACCTCCATTTGCCCCAATGAGGCATAATCAGCACACTGGGGAACCCAATATTGGCACTAAAAGGATTTGCAATTGTTATCCTAGCACTAAAGCCCCAAGCCTAATCGTTGAAAGCCGATCTTTGTTTCTGGCCGTGCCGCAAATGCCTGGCCTTGTGTCTCGCACATATCACAGCTTCCCTCTCTAGCACCAGTTGGTACTTTGAGTAGTGAGCTGGACGTGTGGGAGAAGTGTGGGCGACAGCTGTGGCGACCCCAGGATATCAGGAGGACCCTCAACCGCAAACATTTGTGTTTTTGATCACCCACGTGTTACCCTACGGCCTTCGCGATGAGAAGCCATTCCAGCTAACAGCTGCGTCTAGCCTGAGTTTGGAAAAAAAAGAGAGCTGGGTAAACAAATTAGGGTGGAGGAATGGAATAGATAGCCGCTTCAGTATATTTAAAACCTTGCCGAATGTTATTAATCTGACTGAACCCTCACCATTTGCCAGACTAAACCAAATAAACGTGAAGAAGATCCAGCCTTCTTACATTTCCCAACATACTGCGACCAACATGTGTGATCAAATGAATACTTCCCCCTTTGATGGGTAACATGATAAACCTTGGGGCATGTTAAATCCATTGCAAAGACCATGGCTGGATGGGATTACAATCTAAACCCAGGAACCATGTCATGGCATATGCTACATTCAATCAGGAATTCGAGATGAATGTTCATTAGTTAAAGACAGGCTGCTTTTGATCGGACCAAAAAGAGCTATCAAAGTCATATCAATACAAGGACATGCGCCTCAGCAGGGAAAGAAGATGCAAAGGGACCGGGGACATATACAGACTCTGAGGTACTTTCATATACTCAAGGACAGGTGTGCCCTAGCTGTGAGCAACAGTTGGGGTTCTTAGGGGAATTTCTTTTTTCCAACCCCCTCTCCTGCTCGTTGATTCCTTTTACTGTTCAGCTCAAAGTGTGGGGCAAACTGAGCAGCTCCTCTGCTAAGATCATTACACTGCTTTTTATGGTCCCCACCAGTCCAAGCACCATCGCGTTTAATGAGGGACACTGTCCAGCCCCCGATATTCTCTCTTTTTACAACCTCCATTCCCCCTCCCCATCTTAACAACCCACCGTGGAGTCCCGGCCACTACCCAGACATCTGGCTCCTCCATCTTGCATGCCGGCCTAATGGCCAATTACCAGCTGCGCAAAGGGCCGTGGGAGCAAGGGCGGATTTATCGTTCGATGCATTCCAAGCCGAGATCTTCAGTCCATCACTAGCGCATTAAGGCCTGCCGTACGAGACAGGAGGCCCATCAGGTTTAATTTGCTTTAGCTCTACTTGAAAATGCCTATTAAAGACTCCCTGCACACCATGATAGCGTTCATATTAACTGAATGCAGAAACGAGCCTCTGCCTCCTCGTTTAGAGTCTGCAATTACCGCTGTCTTCAGAGGGCGGCTTTAAAAAACAGCTCAAGTGCTCAGAGAGCAAGGGTCAATACTTAAGTTATTTCCAAGTCATGCATTTTTTATAAACTAATTAACGTGTCTTTTTACGTTGCTTTAATTGTACTCCATTCTTTGAGGGTAAGAATTTCCTTTGAACCAATTACCTCATATCCGGATTAGAACTTTGGCTGATGGACGTCGACGACGATGACCTGTTGTGTGACGTCGAAGGAAGTCGAACTCTTTATCCACTTTAATGTAATACGGAGAAGGATTGGAGATCAAGTCTTGTTCACTTGCCTTCTCCCTTGGTTTTATCAATGGGTTCTGTTCGATCTCGACACAAATTATCTAAGGCATCTATGTATTTAAGTTGTTATTACTACAAATGGTCGGTGGCCTGACATGGATTACAAGCCTGGCTAATTGGACTGATTTATGAGAAAATCTAAACTCAATGTAGAGTCTTAATTAACTGAATCCTGGAGCACTTAAGAAGCCCACATGACATAATATGAGTACTCATAGACACTAGTGTTCATTTGGTTTCCTGCTTTGTAATTAGCTCGAGTCCCACTGCCAAGAGCGCTGAAGGGAAATTCAAGACGAGAGCACTCTGTTGCCCGGGACAACCCGCTGCTTTTTCCATATTCCCAGCGACCTGTGTGTTGCCTCGAGGCGCGTTCATCAAGCAGAAGGTTGTATGTACGAGCAGTCCGGTGCTCCTACACTACAAACACAACAGTGTTATCCATGTCAGATCCATTGCACAAAGCCTGGGGGAAGTCCAATCTCTCTCTCTCTCTCTCTCTCTCTCTCTCTCTCTCTCTCTCTTTCTATCCCACTTTCCTCTTTTTCACTAAGCAACTCATTCTGGGAGGCCAGTAAAATAGAGCAAAGCTACAAGCTCATCATTGACACACACGACTTGTGATATGTTTCTAATTTCAGGCTCGGTTGGTAGCTTACTGCGCTAGCTTTCATGCAGAACTTAAAACGGCACCAAGCAGCCTTTATTTATTTATTTCTTTTTTTTGGTACACATCACTAATAAACATTCAACAGGCTGCTATTGCTGATTAAACAAAATCATTTACAAAACACTTATTATTCATTTTAGACTGTAATTGGATGTTGATTTTTTTTAATTAAAGTAAAGTTTAAATTTTAGATTGAAATATTATATATTCTTTTTTTAGTACTATTTTGTTGATATTTTCTTCTTTCTGTTACTGCTGTTATTATTTTTTTGCCAATTTATTATTTGCTATTTTTTCCCCTAAAGCTGTTCCTTCTTTAACTTTCTCATTTAACACATTGCAAAGCACTTTGAGCTTCATTTTAAATGTATTAAATGTGATTATTAATAATAATAATAATAATAATAATGATACTACTACTACTACTACTACTACTACTACTAATAATAATAATAATAATAATAATAATAATAACAATAATAATTATTATTGTTATTATTATTATTATTATTATTATTATTATTATTATTATTATCATTTATTTATTTATTTATTTATTTATTTATTTATTATTGTGATTGTTGTTTGTTTCAGATTTGAGCTCGGATTCTCTCCACCCCCCTCCCCCACCCCCAATCAAGTTAAATGCCTATAAAAGGGCAATCAGCTATGATTCATAGCAACTTACTACCTTGTTGAAAAAGAAAGCACACAGCATCTCTCACACATTTTCTCATCACCGGGTGAAAAGGACTATACGTTTCATGTCTGCCAAGCAAAGAAGAAATCTTTTTTTTCCTTCTTTCAAAAACTCCCTTCCAGTGTCATGTCTGCTTGTCTTCACTGTTCCGTACAGCACGGTGTCTTATAGCTATGATTTCATCTGCCTCCTAAAGTGTGTAGCCAAAAAGAGTGGAAAGCAGCAGAAAATGCCACTGAGCTGTCGGCCGATAATACGACGGCGTCTTCCGCCCCCGTCACACCGACACCGCATAATGAATGTTTTTAGAGCCTGAGAAAGGTCTCGTAGTCAGAAAGCCATTTGCTGTCAACAGAGAAAAGAGTGCAATGAGATATGCACTGACACCTTTAAGCTTTTTAAGTGCTTCCCTGCAACAGGTGACTTTCGGACAATTAACACCTGCGCTCCTGTCAACCCCTCCGCTGTGAAAGGATGAAAACGAGCGTGCCGAGGTGTTAGAACTTGGCTTCCACCCCATTTATAGGGTGGCTATTATCCACCCAGGCATGTGGAGCCTAAGAATAACGTTCAGCAAAGACTGAAAATAAACCCCTACACATTTTAGCACGGGTAACCTGCCGAGAGATCTCCTCACGCTGCCATACACATCCAGGTGCTACTCCTGACTGCTAGCACACTCTTACTGGATGTCTTCTGATGACAAAATATGTATTCATTAAAACCACTGTAACACAAGTGGTATGAATTTGTTGTGTTTTAATGCCACAGCCACCAGCCAGGAGCGAGAAAAAGAGGCGGAAGAGGTCCCACTTGGTAAGCAATATGTCTGAAGGTCAGATCGGCGATACGGCCCGAGACGCTTATTCGTCCTCGAGCGACAACGAGCCTTTTCATACAGGCTGCTCTGAATCCTCACAGAGGATTGCTGCATACATCACAAGCATCCCCTGTGGCTTATTCTTTGATTACACTAAAAATAAAAGCCCCAAAATACATGAAAGGAGCAAAAACAATCCAATATATATATATATTTATTTATTTACCTACCCAGCAAACACGTACTCTCACCTGAGACATGTTCTTTATTTCTCTCCATCACTCTTCACTCTCTGTTCCTCTCCCTGTTCTATCTCTCCAGTGTCTAGTCCAGTTGTCACTTTTTTTTTTAACCATAAACCTAAAGTGACAAGCCCGGCTCTTCACTCTCTCCTTTAAGAGTCACGCAGGACTTTTTAGTAAAAGGCTGGCTAAGGAGTCTTCATTCATTTATCTGACAGCCACTGAAAGACTCTCCAAATTCATGCGGTTTTTCCAAAAGTTCAGGATGAAAGATGTATTTAGCCTCAAACTGGGAAAACAAACCGTTCCCTAGCTTACAGCTAAAACATGTTGCATATAAAATGTACCTTTACTGTTAAGATTTCAGCAGAGAAACCAAGTCATTACGGCTCATAAGATATCATTATTATTATTATTATTATTATTATTATTATTATTATTATTATTATGTGATATTACACAGCTTTATGTTTAAGGATAAGCTGTTAACTGTAACAGCTCTTATACCAGCTGCTAGTTACAGCTGCAAGACAAATCAATACCATATCGTTTCTATGGTAACGGCTGTCTGACAGTTATAGAAGGAGTCTCCAGGGTCAGTGTTTAGGAACAGACGGTCTGTAAGGTTTCCATTACTGGTACTCTACTCATCCATCTATACGTCTATCCATCCAACTCCATTCATCCAACCATCCATGCATCCATCCACCCTGTCATTCATCTATCCATCCATCTATTGATCCATCCATCCTGTCATTCCTCTATCCATCCATCCATTGATCCATCCACCCTGTCATTCATCTATCCATCCAACTATCCATCCACCCATCAATACATCCAACCATCCAACTCCATTCATCCATCTATCCATCCACCCTGTCATTCATCTGTCCATCCATCCATCTATCCATCCACCCTGTCATTCATCTATCCCTCCAAATATCTATCCAACCATCAATACATCCAACCATCCATCTACATTCATCCATCCATCCATCCATCCATCCACCCTGTCATTCATCTATCCATCCATCGATCCATCCACTCTGTCATTCATCTATCCATCCATCCATTGATCCATCCACCCTGTCATTCATCTATTCCTCCAACTATCCATCCACCCATCTTTACATCCATCCATCTATTCGTCAATCAATCCATCCATCCTTCCTTCCTGCCATTCATCTAGCCCTCCAACCATCCAACCAACTAGCCATCCTTCCATCCATCCATCCTGCCAGCCATCCATCATCCATATATCCCGTCCATCTATCCATCCATCCATCCATCCATCCCACCCTGCCATCCATCCATATTCTGAACCACTTATTCTACACATGGTTCCAGAGAACATGGAGTGGTAAACCCCGTGCCTCAACCCCACACAGCAAAGTCTTCAGCAATTCAAAAGTGTTTTTTTGTTTGTTTTTTTTTTTTTGTTTTTTTTTTCTTCCTGTAACACGACAATAGAGTTGCTTTCTTCTTTATAAAAGATCAAAAGAAAAACAAGATGTAATGGAATTTTTTTTTATAAATATACAAATGAATGAACTTCAGGGCTGTAACAGTGACTCTGCTTCACATCTTGACACATCACACCACTCCGTCGTTGATTATTTTCCTATAATTACATCCTCTCCACGTCCTGAATAAAGCTAAATAAAGGGTTTTCTTAATCAAATTCACATGAGGTCAGCACTCCATATTTCAGAAGCTTGCACTTAGCAAATGAGTATTCAGTCAGCGTTTTTCTGCTCCTTTTATTGTAATAAATCATAACGCACACCGCAAAAGTATAAATATGATTGCATGAAACTATTCAGGTCCCAGGTAACTTCCTCCTTACAGCTAAGCAATTAAAAAAAAAAAAAAAAAACATAAGTTGTGTATCTCAAATGCTACCATTTAGGACAGATTTGGCTCAGCAGCCTCCCGCTCATGTTCACCTCCTGCTTACGATACGGTTCAGTTCACAGAGCTGTGATGAAACCAACATGTGAGAAAGAACACGAGCGTGACACTGTGCCTATAACGAGTCATTCAAGAGACAAGGGCAATGACTGCAGTTTACTTCATTGTGTGTGTGTGTTTGTGTGTGTGTGTGTGTGTGTGTGTGTGTGTGTGTGTGTGTGTGTGTGTGTGTGTGTGAGGATCAAAGGGTTTCACCTAGAAGAAAATGCCTCAAGACTATAGTAACAACAAAATCTTTTTTTTTTTTTTTTTTGTTCACAATGAAAGGAAAAAAGAAAAGGAAAATGAATGCAGAGAAAATCTGCGATGGGGAAGAAAAAACAATGTTTATTATTTTCTGTCCGAAAATCCACCAAAATAAAGGTCTCACTCAACTAACTAACTAACTAACTAACTAAATAAATAAATAAATCCAACACTGAAGTTGCACACGCACACACAAACACACACACACACACACACGCACACACACGCACACACACCCACCCACACACATACACCAAACCTAGTATGAATTTCTCTCCACCATCCCAGTCAAGGCCAGATCAAGGTAAACAGCTTTGCTTCAGCACTTCAAGTTCCACCTGGTTTCTGACTAAACTGATCAAATCGCACTGAAAATGGTGAAACGTTTCATAAATTCAGGGAAACAGCTGCCTCTAATGCACCTGTCAGTGCTCTCTGAGTCAAGATGGGTGGAGTAAGAGTAAGTGTAAAAATCCACCGATGGCTGCAGTGCATTTTCGCAGCACAATGCCTCGTTATTGTGCGACTGACCCGAGGCCTTCGGAGACAACGAGCTGACTGTTGAACACCCGGAATAAACAAGGCTTTCACGTTCTGAACGCCGGCCCACCAGCAGCTGTCATTTCCCTCCACTTATTCAATTTGCCAGCGGAAATTTAATAGGTCGCACAAGGAAAACCGCTCATTTGCAAAAGCTACAAAGACTCATAGGCTGTAATTATGAGTGTAGCAGAATTTACGAGCGCTCCGGTGCTCTGTGAACTCCGTGCGCCGACTCCGCACTCGGGATCTAGTCGACTTTCAGGCGCGCCTTTGCTTGCTTACGCTGGCGATCCACACACACACACACACACACACACAGAACAATATTAGCACACAGGTTGGTAAAGCTCATGAGAAAAGCTGAAATAATCAGCTATAAATTCTGTCCCTCTCTATATTAAAGCCCCAATACCCACACGGCAAATCTCCTCTATCCGCTCACCGAGCTGTGCACTTCAACTAGCTAAAAAAAAAAACGGCTGGGGAAATCAATTCAACCGAGCCGACATGTAAGCACTGGTTTTTCCGAGATCAGAAAGCACCCTTTTCAAACGTTCGAGTGGAAACGACACCCGATGCACAGTATCTCTGATAAAAAAGCGAAAAAAGAAAAAGAAATAAATAAATAAAACCATTTTTGGGGCTTTTAATGCTTTCTCAGTCTTGCGCTTTGTGTAAACAACATGAGATCACAGTCTGAATAGTCTGCGTGGCCAGTGAGTGGGAAGGAGGGTGGGGTCATGTTCCTTTGTGGCCTCCCACGGAGACAGAAAACATACAGAGAGAGAGAGAGAGAGAGAGAGAGAGAGAGAGAGAGAGAGAGAAAGGAATTCTTTCCACAACTGACCCACAACCTCATAAACCATGAAATGCTAGTTGTTATGAAACGTATATAAGCAATAATACACTCGAAGGTCATGCTGTCGGAGGAAAATAATCATCTTTGGGACGGTGTGACGCAGCATTAAGCTACTTTTCTTATTTTCATAATGTATGACGATATCATCAGGTCAAGAACACGACATCATACTTTTTATCCATTTATAGCTACATAATATCTTGTAGTTCATGTAATGACGCACCATGCAGGGTTGCCAAGTCAGCGGTTTTCCCACAGAATTGGGCTACTTTTAAACTGTGAGACAGTAAAGAGTAATGAGATTTCTGTAGTGAGGGAGGGGCTACTGGTAAGGAGACAGGGTTTCTATGGTAACAGATGGGCAGGTCACTCCAGGATCGTGGCTTGTTCGAAAACCTTTTTCGGCAATCGAATACATATTAACGTAATAAATAGTTTGTTTACAAATATTTTAGAAATAAAGAATAAAAGAATTTCCACTTCACTACGGGATTGCGTTCACCAGCTGTCAGTCTTCAGGTAAGATGATTTTATTACTAAAAACAGTTAAGTTTAGGTTTTCTAACTCTGATACAGTGAGTTACCGTCAAATAGAAATGAATAGTCTTCATTTTGTCACGTATACATTACAGTGAAATTTCTTTTTCGCATATCCCAACTTTGGAGGTTGGTGTCAGAGCGCGGCATTCACAAAATTCCAGGGGTTTCGTTACCACGGCGTAAAGTGGGCGTGGTTTCTGGAGGCCTTGGAAAACGCCCTCTTTTTTAAAAAAAAAAAAAAGAGCATACCTACGATGGATAATGAAGGACAAAACAGTCATACAGGTAGATTTTATATTTTATATCTATTATGCTTTATTATCTTACAGTTAAGCTGTTTTCGAAAACAAATAAACAACCAATAACTACGGTTAGGTTTAGGGTTAGGGTTAGATTATCAAATAGGCCACGCCTACCCGATGACGCAATATCTGTTACGTTGTTCTGAAATCCCTGGAAATAAGTGCATCCTGTCAGAGCGCAGGGTCAGCCATGGTACAGCACCCCTGGAGCAGAGAGGGTTAAGTAAGGGCCTTGCTCAAGGGCCCAACAGTGGCAGCTTGGCAGTGCTGGTTGAACCCTGATCAACAACCCAGAGCTTTAACTACTTTAGCCAACAGTGTATAACAGTAAGAGGAAAATATGTCTTTTAGGTACAGGACTGGGATATACAGTAGTTTGAGATTTGGCTAGTTTTTAGCTAGTGATTTGTGCTAGTGTTTTTATAGCCTTTGGGCTTGTTTTTTTTTGGTCCAGTTTAAATGTTCATTGGACTCTAATAGTGCTAGTTCTTTGAGCTAGTTTCTGAACTACCTTGGGATCGCCTTTGGGCTTGTTTTTAGTGCTAGTTTAAAGCTAGTTAAATTGCTAATTGGATTAGTTATTGGCTAGTTTTTGACTTGTTTTTTTTTTTTTTTGGCTAGTTTGATTGACATAAATCTATCAAACCTTTTCTATGAGACATGTTGCTGTTCTCACGTACATTACAGTCGCTCAGATTTCTGCTTATCAAAATTAATAGTTGAAAAAGACACAGCTTTTTTTTTCATCATGTCACCAAGCACCCAGTCCTCTGATTACAGACTTCCTAACATTCTAGACTCCGTCCTTAAACATTAAATAAATGCCTCTTTACCAAATATTTCATACAACAAGGACCTTGTTATACAACAACACTTTTTTTAAACCGTACAAATGCGAATTGTTGCTATAGAAACAGTATTGAGAGCTCAAAATTCGAAGCTATAATAAAATGGAACTTTCTACACTTTTATCAGCGTAGTGGCTCGGCTGCTATTCACTTCTGTTTGTTCAGACGAAGGGAAAAAACAAACAAAAAAACGGGTGCGTAAATTCTGTGAGAGAGTCTCAAAGAAAAGAAACTGCCAACTCAAAGAAAAAAAATGCCGTCACCTAGGTGAGCTTTGGAGCTGCTCAAACAGTCAGCGTCACCGAGTCCAGACGGCTGCTCTACATGTGAGCGGAGATGCTGCCTGAAATTGCCACCAAGGCCTGAAGTAATAGAAGACAACTGCTACTAAAGTCTTCCAGTCAGCAACTGCAGGTTCCGATTTCTGTCCTTACTTACAGAGAGAGAGAATAAGAAGAGTTTTGTGTGTGTGTGTGTTGGGGCAATTGGTTGGTGGATTCGGGTTGGACGACGACTACAAATGTAAGATTAAGGGAATAAAATACAGAGCACTTCCTTTACAAATCCATCATTCCCCATTTTTTTCCGTTTTCATTCCCATTGCCAACTGATCCATGTCTAATCTAAGCATCTTCACTAAATTCCTTTGATGGCAGTTTCTCGAAAAAAAAGAACCGTACGTTAGTGTTAATTTCGTCACCTATTTTTAATTTAGTCTTAGTCTTAGTCTTGTGCCAAATGTCCTTGTTAGTTTTAGTCATATTTAGTCATTCACATATCTTTTTTTAGTTAGTCAAGTTTTAGTCGACTAAAAGTCTCGTCATTTTAGTCTAGTTTTAGTCAAAAGAAAACTCAAGGTATCTTAGTCAAGTTTTAGTCGACTAAAAGTCTTTTAATTTTAGTCTAGTTTTAGTCAAGAAATTGTAGACTTTTTTTAAAATAACACATTATTACTGAGATTATTACTGATAAACATTTCAGTAAAAAAAGTGTTTCACATATGTTACACTCGAACTTGACTGCACATCATATTTTTTACTTTATTGATACTTAATTAATCGTAATGCAAAGACCGGTCATCGGGACATAAGCTGTCATGTACAATAAAAGAGCCTGCGCAGCGACAGGAAATATAATTTAACACAAAAAGCTGCCTTGACCAGGGGTGGACTTGCGCTCAGGATTTTTTTTTGAGCGGCGTGTGGACGAATTATTTCTATGCACACACTAAACAGCACGAAGCCGCGAACTCGTTGTGAATATTTTAAAGGCGTAACAGCTGATGAAAAAGCAGAGACAATTGTAGACGAAAATGAAGAGAGATTTTATCTTAGTTTTTATTTTATACAAAACATTTTCGTCTCGTCTTTTTTCGCCAACAATAATGCATGTTAATTTAGTCTTAGTCAGAGTTTTTGGACAGTGGTGCAGTCTCGTCATCGTCTCGTCTTAGTCATGAAAAAAAAGGTTGTTGACGAACATATTTCGTCTCGTCTCGTCTGACGAAATTAACTCTACCGTACGTTCGTTTATGGGTGGAGCCAAAAGCACAAATCAAAAGGATGTGGTAGCCTATTGGTTAAGGTGTTGGGCTACCAATCGGAAGGCTGTGAGTTCAAATCCTACATCCACCAAGCTGCCACTGCTGGGCCCCTGAGCAAGGCCCTTAACTCTCAGTTGCTCAGTTAAATGTAAGTTGCTCTGGATAAGTGTGTCTGCTAAATGCTGTAAATGTAAAGTGATCATCACTGCATCATGCTTTCACTCTTCAAATAAATAGTTAAATTAAGGCTGCGTCCCAAATCACTTACCGCTTTGTAAAATAATGTGGAAATCTAGAATGGTAGACACAATCCTACCTACTTATATTTGTTCTCTCTCTCTCTCTCTCTCTCTCTCTCTCTCTCTCTCTCTCTCTCTCTCTCTCTGTCATAATCAGAACCCAAGAAGGACAAAAAAGTGAGAGTTTTTTTATTTTTTTTTTCAAACGATTACTCCAATGATATAAATGGAGTAAAATAAACTTAAAGAAACTAATCTAACTGAATTCTGATTGGTCAGTTAGTTTAGCATTACTATAGCAACAACTTACCGGTAAAGTGGAAACTCCACTAAAACAAACTGAGGTGAAGATTTCTGTAGAATTATTTGTTTATTTCTTTAATCATCTTGGGGTTGTTGTTGTTTTTTGTTTTTTTTTTTTGTTTTTTTTTTTAGGTAAGGAGTCTCCAGTGTTTGACATACTTTAACAGACAACTGTGAGATGATGCTTTCATAGCAGTGAAACAGGGAAAGAAAGACAAACAGACGGAGAAAGACGATGAGCTCTTTTACAGAAGATGAGTGTGTGCGTTGGAGGAGTGGGAGTGGAGCAGAAGATAAACAGAGCGAAGGCTTTGCATCCTTAATGAGCTGGACGTTTCCATGTCTACCATCGCCAGGTCGATCAAATTACCTCCTGGCGCTTTGCTGCGCTCACAAGCCAACGTGTGTATTACGTTCCATAAACAAGGACAATTATGCCGTTTCCTCGCTCTGTGCGTGCATGTCGGCTGTGAGCACGCTACGGTTAGGACTGAGGGAAAATGGCGCGCTACAAACCATCAACAAGCGATCGTGAAGGAGTTTGTTTGTCGTCTTGAACTGCTTATTGCGCTGTTAAACCCGCCTCGTCTCAAAGTGGCCCGATCCGGGGCAGTTAGCGTGGGCCGGAAGACGGGCTTTAATTCAGGCCATGTCACATTTAGTGGAGGAGGAGAGGGACGACAGAGCGGCCGGTTTTAGATTTATGTTGTCATTTGGGCCGGTAAAGGATGTTAAGCAGAAGCAGTGCCCCTTCTGGCTAGATGCCTCCTGCACTCCAGACTGTAATTGGACCGTACACATTCCAGACCATGCAGATGTGGTTTATCACAGTATCCAAACACACACACACTCACATACACACGCACACACACACACAAGCTTGTACTGTAATGTTTCCTGCTCATGGCTTCTGGTTTGTGTCACAGTAAACACTGACGCCAGCAGAGCTGATAGGAGGCCTAGTGACATCAGTGTGTAAGATGGAGGAGTGTGTTTCGCTTTGTTTGGCGCTCTGGAAACGGCAGCTGATCTGTCACCTCCAAATGGCCCTATATTCTTAATACGGTGTTAGAAGTTAGAAGTTATTTAAGATAAAAAAACAAAAAGTTCCATTTCAGTGCTACTGTTCATTACAGTCTCTCATGCTTTCGTTCGCATCTTCTGTGCATTTTTTTTTTTGTAACTCAGCACGGCTGTAAATTAAAGCTTGCCCTTGATGTGTTCTCTCTAGATATAAATAAATTAAATGAAATGAAAGATCACACAGAGGGAGGCACTGACAAGTGAGGTCTTTAGAGCTGGGGATGAAGCTCCTGGAAACCTTACAGCACACACACACACTCTCACTCACTCACTCACTCACTCACTCACTCACTCACTCACTCACACACACACACACACACATACAAGATCTTCTATTACATAAATCAACGTGATGCTCTCTGTGTCTAGTGGAGGTCTCTGACTCGATAGCCTCCCTCTGAGGAATTAATGGAGGCGCAACAGAGTAACTCGTCCACCTCTAACTCGTCAGAGTGCTAGACGTTGCTAGACGACTCGAGGGAAAGAGGAACGACGTAATCTTCGGGTATCGCTCTAAATCCTGAATCTGAAACCCCATCAATTATTCTTCATCAGTCATTTATCTGGACTAAGACTGACAGAAGAGGTCAGCGCTGAAGGTCAGAAGGCCAGCATGAACCATCCATCATAGAAAGAGGTAGGAGGAGGAAAAAAAAAAAAAAACAGGGATGGGCAAAGACTACAAAAAAAAGGGCTGGAGATAAGAGAGAAGAAAAGAGAGGAGGAAGACGAACGTGTCCGTTTGGAAATGCAGCTGTGAAACCCAAGCTCCGGGTGGGAAGTGTTTGATCGCTGTTTTTCTGCCTCCCAGAGAGGAAGCAAACCTTTGTTCGTGTGGTTACAGGATCAGGGTCAATTACTATCATCTCCTACGTTTACCATCACCTCTGTACCACAGCTAAATCCGTCAGGGCTTGAGAACGCATCTGATGATTCCGCTTATTATAACGTACATGATCTTACTCAATACATGATTCTACTGTCATCCTGAAATCCTTGAAATTCACTTCTTCAGTGCATCATTGTGTTTTCTTTCACTTCCCTGCACCTGGCTTGCCTCGAACAGGAAGCAATTACCTGATGAGCTGAATCAGATGAGTGGGAGAAAGAGAAAAAAAAAAGAGCATGGATTGAGAAATCTCAGCACAGACCATTATTTCTGACCTCCTCCTCCTCCTCCTCCTTCTTCTTCTCCTCCTCCTTGTTCTTTTCCAGGAGATGAGCTCATGGTTGATTTATTATGGCAGCCGGAGTCCTACGAGTGTCATGCATGGAGATCCAAAAGCTCCAGGAGACAGGCGTTGGCAGCGGGGAAACCTGATGCCCCGATTCGGAGAACAAACAGTCGTGCTCTGTATAGAGAGCCACACCCTGCTCAAAACACGTCAAAGAAACCACAACTAAAAGAGAAAAAAAAAAAAAAAGAATACGAAAGAAAGATTTACTGGTTGAATTGTTTCCTGGATGTGTGTTTAACGGAGGCTTCGGGTAGGATTGAGGAAAAGAGGAGCTGATCAACAGCCTACACAATGAACACTGAGATGTCAGGGGTAGAAAGGAGACAGCAACAGTACAAGACACTAGAGGTATGGAAATAATCCAAAAAGTGATCCAGCACTCAGCTGTTAGATCAATGAAAGCAGAAGGGTTAAGATGAAAGAATAAGAAGCCCTCAAGACAATCAAGCACCAAGCGGCAGGGTGCACGATACAGAAACATCACACAGCACAGGGTTATGGATCATACATGAACGTTCGAGAGGAGACGAAGCCGGACATTCTGTAGACGCCGAATACGGAGTAGTAGAAAATAACAAAGCTCTAACAGATCCTATGGGACTTCCATATCTGAACAGACAAACAAGTAATAGAGGAGCAAGCAGGCATGGTGATAGAAGATAGAATAGATAGAAGAGGCAATCCCAAGACTGAACAAAGCTGGAGAAATCCCAGGAAGAGAACACGGAAGGTTAAATCCAAGGTTATCCCGTTAATGACGTCAACATTCAGAGCTGTGAGTTTGGCCGCTGGAGATAATCCAGGATATTTACATTCGTGTTTACATTTTCAGCATTTTGGCAGACTGACTTCCTGCATCTCTATTAAAAAACACAAAAGAAACTTCGTCCGACGTGTCGCAGCAGCCGGTGACCTCGTCTATAAATTTCAGCGTTTTCAAAAATATCTCTATCCATGAGTGAAAAAAACAACGACTCGAATTAGCTTGCCATAATAGCGCTAGCATGAGGTAAACAACCATTTACTTCTTTGTCATGCCGCACTCCAGAGTGCTGTTTAATGGCTCATATGAACAGACACTTAGAGCTTTAAGAATTTGTACATCCATGTACATGTGCTCTACTGAGCTAGCATACACACACACACACACACACATGTGCTTACAACTTTTGTAAGCATTAAGGCCATCTTGCGCAGCACTTTGCTTGCACAGCTAATTAAGGACATCCCTGGACACCATGTACTACACTTCAATTCCACTACCTTTCCCATTATTATTGAAGTGCGCTCCTTTCTCAATTGTCCTTCGTGTGAGTATATAGAAAGGACGGTAGAAATTTTGGAGTATAAAGCGTAACCAGAGAAGACGGACCGGACGAAAAAGGACAGAGAATGAAAGAGCGTGCAAGGGAGAAAGAGAAGCAGAAGAAGAGAACGAGCTAGAGGGGTCTAAATAAAAGGGACATTGAGTTGCTCGGTGGACTGGCAGCTCAACAACGGCAGAGCAGTGCATACTGGGCCTCTTTGTAGAGGAGGAGACACGAGATCAAGCCAAACAGCCTTCACCCCTCACAGAAAGAAAAAAAAAAAAAAAAGAAGAAAAAGGAATGAGGAGGGGGAAAAAAAAAAAACACAAGAAAAAGAATGAGGAGGAGAGAAAACACACAAGGAAGCTTTTTACTAGAATAAACATTTCTCTGCAAGTGTTGATCTGTTGTCTGCCAAGTGCCAGGCTGCTCTCTCTTTCTTTTGTCTGCCGCTTCCCTCCCCCATCTACATCGACTGGAGCAGAAAGCCAGGTCAGCACTGCTATTTCTACTCCCTCTCATTAGACGTGCAGGTCGTAGAACTCTCTCCGCGCGGCAACATGAAGGTAAATCAAATTCAACCCGCAAAAATGTGGACTAGGTTAACACAGACCCTCGGTGTGCCTCTGTGCGAGAAGGAGGCGAGTCTGTACAAGAAAAAGCAAGCGAGGCACAAATGTGGCATATCAAATGTTCGTCCCATGATGCCGTCCCCTCCTGCGGTGACACAGGTGTCTTTCACAATCATATACCTGACAAAGAGGCTTCATTTTCATGAGCAGACACTACAGCTGGAAAATGACTGTCATCTCTCGGTGTACAAAATTATGGCTTGTGGTGAGAGCAGCAGAGATTGAGTGTGTGTGTGTGTGTGTGTGAGAGAGAGAGAGAGAGAGAGAGAGAGAGAGAGAGAGGAACTACAATAATGTGGAGTTCAGATGTTGCTTCTTTTTTTTTTTTTTTTTTTTTTCGATTTTGATGCAGAGACGGCTAAAACGTGTGATGGATCATGTGAAATTTGACCAAGTGGCAAATGGAGAGGATGCGAGTGAGCAGAGAGGGGTTGGGGGTTCACTTGATAGAACTCTCAGTGGACACAAACCTGCCAGCCTCGTGGGCCAAGAGAGCTGAGGCGGGCTAATTATATGCCAAGGGCAAACAGGCTCACACCAGACAACAAAAAAGGAAGGTGAAGTAGATAAAAAAAAAAAAAACGGAACGCTAGAACTGCCTAATGTCAGTGTCACTCACATTCTCTGCTTCTGATAATGACCTGAGAGCCGGGAGAGAAAGAGATAGAGGGAAAGAGAGAAAGAGAGAGAGAGAGAGAGAGAGAGAGAGAGAGAGGAAGAGGCAGGCTAACATTCATGCTAACAGCTTTATCAGTAGCGGGACATTCCAAACGTCCTGTGCTACCTCAACCCAGGCAAGATGCTGTCCAGACTGCCTGCTGTGATAAGAATGCAAAAGCCAAGGTGGTCAAACATGAATAAAATAATAGCTCTCACAGCTCCGTAAAGGTCACTGACCTTAAAAGGAGCTCACCAATTAGCTACACTGGCTGTGCCACTCTCATAGAATCGAGGTCTGGCCGTGTCGTGAATACCTGGCACTGAAACACAAGGGGCACCCAAGCTGCCAAAAGTTGATATACTCAACTCTAACTGTTAAACGTGTACTGAAATAACTAGCTGAGAGAACAACCGAGGGGCCTTTTCTTTCCCTCTCCTATTGCAGTTATGCAAATCAAAGGTAAACACAGGCGAAGTGACCCCCATTATGTGAATTTGTGGATTTCTTTCACCCTGTTATGCATTTCTGGGGGTCAAAGGGAACCTGAAGTCTACCCTGGGGACTCAGGGCACAAGGCCGGGGACAGTCTAAACAGGGAAACAACCATCGCAAAAAGTCAGAATTCGCAAGCATAATCGCATACTTCAGACAATTTATTGAAATGCCAATATCCGTACCCAGAGGAGAACCCAGAGGAATCCCTAACCTTAAAGGTATAGAGCAATCCCCTAAGCCACAGGGTCATAGGGGGACCTGGAGTCTGTCCCTGAGGACTCTAGGCACATGGTGGGGGACACACTGGGCAGTGTACCAACCCTTGGCCAGACAAAATCACACACACTGCAGACAATTTAGAGATGCCAATCACCCAAGAAAGCATCTATTTGAATTGGGGAAGGAAACCCAGAGAAACCGAAACCATGGACATATTTAATCTTAAGGCTAATATAATATATTTATTATATACAATAAACATTCTCACAATAAGCTCATCTTTGGTTTAATAGATGCTCTAACATAAAATTATACGACTGTCGTCGCAGGCCGGAGTGACTTGATACATGTCCGATGACCATGAGTTCAACACACTCAATAAACTGCAGGCTATAAAACAGCAGGTCTCAAAGAGCCGGCGTTTCCGTACCGTCTTTACAAAATAGCTGGGATAATATAATTATGCGAGACATAACTTGTTTCAAAAGACGTTTCAAGATCCACCATAAATCAGTGGCTGTACTTTATGCCGTCAAAACGCAACATCTGTCTTTTTAAGGAGGACGAAATAAAAGACGAGTACATAAAGCCGTATGGTCTATCGCTGTAACGTGTTCCAAATGTTCTGTTCTTTCTCTTTGGGAAAAAAAAAATACAGTATAGATTTAGACTTGAGGAATCAGTGTCACGATCTCCCCGTCCGTCGGCCTATAAAAACGAGAGCGGCGATAGACTACAAACGGATGAAAAATATTGTCTGAATATTCATGCTAGTTCACGAGTTTCAGACGAAATTCACAACATATGAATAATGCAATGCGGTACAAGGATCGTCATGCAAAGCAGACATGTTAACGAACTGAGAGACAAAGCAGTGACGCATTTATAACAGCCGCAATTATGCTCTGCTAAGAAAGACAAATGGTTAAAATCATTAGTCTTTTTTTTTTGGCACATTTCTTCAGGAGACATGCTACATAACTACATAACAACTACATAATGGATTCCAAAACATACAGAAGGGTAAAAGCGACAAAGCGTCATAAACGTAGCCACAGGGATGTGAGGACGATTCGCCATGACACTGTCCAATAAAGACACGGTGCCCTGATTCTACACATCCATCAGCGGGATCTTTTACCGACATGCAACCTTCATTACAATTTATTGATCCTCCCATAGACCATGAACTCATCAATCGGTTCCCTTCTTTTCCCTCAAGAGGTAAAAATCACACCTTGCAAAAAAAAAAAAAAGTGCAGTTAGCATTTCTGGCCCAGATACTCTAGACATTGTGGCCTGGATCAAAAGGGATACATTTCTGTAGTCAGGTCATTCTTCATGTCCAGACGTGAAGACAAAAGAGAATGAAGATTTAACCAAAAAGTGGAGTGAAGGCAATAAGAAGCAAAGAGCAAGTGAGATCAGCTACTGACTCGGTGGCTTTATTGGGAGCCGTGTGAGCTGAAGTCATGGATCTTGTTTCTCCCTGATGTCTTACAGCGTGTCACATTAGGAATCAAAATCGAATCCATCTCCCGCCGATACTGCAGTTGTTTTTAAGCGGCAGGATGTGCGAGGCCACATGTGCGCCATCCGTCTTCTGACAACCGAAAGCCTGACAACACTACACCGCAGATCCCGGGCCTGATTTGATCAGGACCCGAGTTACCATTTTTTCCTCTGTAGTCAAACCATAGTCATGTCATTAGACAAGGTCTCTGCATTATGTGATTTAAAGTTGCTCGCTCGTGTGTAAAACCAAACACATGCCCTGTAAGATGAAAAACATGCCTCGGGGGCATGAACCCAGAGCCAGATTTACAGGGACTAGGTCATGAGGGTCAGGCTTGGCTAAACACTATTCTCTAAATAGTCTAAAGTGGTTCAAGGTGTAGCAGGAGCTGCTGTAATGGTGCGTGCAGGCATCCCAGAGATCCTTAACAACACTTCATTGAGCCAGAGATGGAAAATATTCAGTGAATGGTGACGCCATTGAGACCGGGACGCTCTGCTAAATCAGGTTCACGGACTGGCTTGATTTGGAATATGTGTGGTAATGTAGTCCCTGTTTAATCCATTCACATTTAATGCAGTGGGATTAAGGGAACAATCTGTGTTTCTGGCCATTTGCATTAGTAGGACTCTTTTGGGTTGGAACAGAATGCCATCGTCTGTAATACCATGTTAATTAGGAATTATTCAAAAATTTGGCCTGTGCGCATCTTAATACACTTAACACACTGACTTAAAAATTGGTATTTTGAACTTTTCTGGGGGGGCACGGTGGCTTAGTGGTTAGCACGTTCGCCTCACACCTCCAGGGTATGTGGAGTTTGCATGTTCTCCCCGTGCCTCGGGGGTTTCCTCCGGGTACTCCGGTTTCCTCCCCCGGTTCAAAGACATGCATGGTAGGTTGATTGGCATCTCTGGAAAATTGTCCGTAGTGTGTGATTGCGTGAGTGAATGAGTGTGTGTGTGTGTGCCCTGCGATGGGTTGGCACTCCGTCCAGGTTGTATCCTGCCTTGATGCCCGATGACGCCTGAGATTGGCACAGGCTCCCCGTGACCCAAGGTAGTTCGGATAAGCAGTAGAAAATGAATGTATGAACTTTTCTGTATCTGTCCCTTGGCGTTATAGCCACCAAAATGATATATAGTCCAACTCTAAAAAACAATTTTTTTTTTAAAACATATCAAAGATTGACATCAAATGTATGCAAAACAAAACGTTTTGCTATCTGTTAGCTATATTGGTAGCATGTAGATACTGGTATAAAAAACAGTTATCTTATTGTGGGCCAAAAGTCAGAGCTGAATTAATAAAAAATAAATGAAAGGGTCTAGCTAAGAGTTTGCACCTTTTGCATGAGATACTATTTACTTGCTTGTTTTGACAAGATTGTGAACTCAGTCAGCTGTGGCTTCCCACTTACAAATTTGACCCTGGTTGAGAAGGTCTCATGCTCACCATGGACATGCATTCTCCCCCCTTTCTCTCTCTCTCTCACTCTCTCTCGCTCTCTTTCTCTTTTCATCTCTTTTTTTTTCTCTCTCTCTCTCTCTTGATCTAAAAACACTGGGAATCCAGGGAGCAGGTCCACATTCTGCCCTTTTCGTCATGCCAGAGAACGCTTCATTAGCAATAAAAATGCAAAGCAGTGGAGAAGAGCGGTGGAGGACGAGGAGAAATGAAAGCAGGATGGATGGGCTTTGAAAAGAATGGTGTGGGGGAGGCGGTGAAGGATGCTGGGTGGCGCCTTGAAAGTGTACGCTGTTCAATTAGGCTTTGGGGAATATTCATTAACCCAGTTTTAAGGCACGGATAGTGGTAATGGCCGGGCTGAATCACGATGCCACGGGTAAAAATGAGAAAAGCCTTTAAAAGGTAGGCCATTACAAAGCATCGGCGCTGCATCTATTAAAAATAGCCGTGAGGAAACTTACTGCATGGAACTGAAATGGAGTACATTTAAAGAAGTAATGGCTCCCTTAGCTTATCAACTATATAAAGAATGAGATAAGCTTATCTGGAGCTTTTGATGGTGCCTTAAAGCTTCTAGTAATGGTGGTTATCTGTCTGAACAGATGTATCTCATACAGAAAGATCTTCCTTCTTTACTAAGATATATCACCGTTTCCTAAAATTTGTAGCCACTGTGATGTTATTCACGTCAGACTATTCTGGGCCTAAATTAGCCACAATGAGGCCATGAATTTTCTTTTGCAAACAGAAACGGCACCTTGATGCAAAAATCCAGGATGTCGAGACATATGAGCAACATGCATCATCGTACACGTGTTACATATTTCTAGACTTTCGTAGCCGTGAGCGTTGAGGCCCACGTTACAAAGCAACAAGCGGTTGCAGCACGAGTCAGTCCAGAGTTATTTCAATCATTATTTACAGCCTCGAGGCTGCAATTAAGCAAAGTAATGAATGTGGCTGCCCCCCTCCACATACCCTCCTTCCCCTGACCACACCATTACCACCACTACCACCCTCCTCGCACTAGCCTGGCATGCTATTAATCCTGCCTCACCCAGCCATGAGCCCCTTGCAAGTAAATGGGGAAAGAAACATTGCAGACATTGTAAGAAAACACATATAAAGCGAGTGATACGTTCGCAATAATTTTGATCAAGTTGAGGTTTATGAACAAACCCTCACAGTAATATGTGACCACTATGATTAAAAGCCATTGCTTTTTGCAGAAATTGCAGAGTAGAGTGAGAGGTCTCTCGTCGGGAGTCGTGTCTGGTGAAAATCGGTGCCCTACAGGAGGCCACCATTAGCGGACGGTGTTTCATTAGCACGGTCTCCGGCCATTAGCGTCCCTGTTGGGCTGTGCAACATGCAAAAAGGTGGGGCAGAGGAGGCCTGGTGCTGAATTATCAAGGGAATTTCAAGCGGATAATAGGTTGGGAGGATGCTGAGCCTTGCCCGGGAATGAGGACTAGTGCATTTGAGCCTTGCTTATTGGCTGATCTTCCAAACCTTGTAGAATGCAAAGTGCCCCCATTGGAGCAGACTCAATGGTGGGGAGTGCAGTGGGTTGAAAGGGTAAAGAAAGCAAATGGTGACCTCTAACCCATGACATTATCATTCCCCTCACTCTGTCCCTCTTTCATTTTCCATGGCTCGTTCTAACACCCCTCCCCCTCTCCCGTCGCATCTCTTCGTCTCTCGGATACTACCTCACACTCTCCGTTAGCATGTGATATCTGCAGCCAATGTGTGAAATCCAGCAGCAGCTCCCAGACCCACTCTGTTCCCTCAGACGGGATCTCTAATCGAATGCAGGCCCACAGAAGGAGCTAACACCGTGGTGAGGGTTCTCTGAGGCAATAATTACTGGCTTTGCTTCATTTGGTCGCAGCACATCAAAACACCATCAAGCCATTTAAGGAGCAGCTGGATATGAGCTTCATTCACACGTTCATTTAGAACTGTCAAGAAGTCATTGTGAGAGCATCGTTCCAAGATGGTGTAGCTTCTAAAATGAGAAGCATTTGCGCCTTGAGGGCAGAATTCTTGTTTCTAATTAAAAAGCCACTGGTTGTAAGCATATGAAATCTAATTCTCTTTCGCTGTACCAATACACACACATAAAAAAAAAAAAACACAACACCAAAGGATCTAAAACATTTAACACGGTCTCACACTTTCACTTGGTGTGAAAGCTCTTAATTTATTCAGATTCCTTTGGTTTCTTCATGAGCCTCGGTTGCCTCCATGACCAAACAGAAAGTCATTTAAACGTGAATTTCTTTTCTTCTAGAGCCTTGTAAGAAAAACCGGCTGCAGTTACCCAGGAATAGGAATGGGAATGGGACACTGACTTCATTTCCCAAACGGCCAGTGAATGGCTCTCTAACAGTAGACGCATTGGACACGCTCAGTGATCATAAAAGCTCCAGAAGTCATTCGAAGATGTTTTGCGAGCTTGGGGTTTTTAACGACTCAAGGATGCTTCTCAAGAGAATAAAAGAAAGGAAAGCTTTTTTTTTTTTTTCTCCCCCAGCCTGCTTTGACAGGTACTTGTGAGCTGGAAACATGTCCTTGTTTTGCTTTGATGTCTGGAAATGTAAAGGTGCATCAGCGAAAGCTGTTACAATTGTTATGATTGTTCTTCGGATAGAATTTGAATAAATGAGACATGTAGTTATATTTGTTCGGTTTTCCATTAAGGAAGTTATAAAAAAAATTGTATAAATGCTAAGTTGCACGAGATTCTGCTTGTATTAAACATAAGAATGATTGAAAACATGCTCTTCAAAGCTACCCTATCTTGCTAGCTAACGGCACTTGAGCGCCACTACTAGCTAACATATTGAGTAAAACTACTAGCTAACGTGTTAGCTTTACAGACACTATTTAAACCAGGAAAACATAAACTAAAGAATATCTGCCTGTGATGTACCTGATTTATTACACCTTCATTAACATGTACTAGCTGATATAATAGCTAGTTAATTTACTAGCTAGCTAAAATACTAACTTCATGGCTACTACTTTAACCAGGGAATAATACTCGATAAACCCTTAGTCAGTTATGCGTTTCATTATTTACGTGTGAGTCGTATCAGTGCATCTAAAGGTAAGAAGCGTGACTCTTCCTTTAGCTGCTGACAATTACAAAGTTCTATTATTTGAACAAACCCGAATTTGTTTAAGCTGTTTTCCTCCGTTTTTTTTTTTCCATTGTTTTTCTGCTTGGCAGAGACGGAAACAACATTTCACGAAGTGGAAACTCTGAAGGCTCTTCAGAGAAACTGGATTTTTTGTGTGCAAGTCAGTGATTAGAAGCAGAACTTGAACTTTTATTGCGGTACAAACCAAACAACATGGCTTTTAAGCCCACATAACAGTGGGACTAATTGGTTAAACATGTCTGAAGCTTGTTTTCACCCACCATAGATCAGAACCACACGTGGAGCTGATGTGATACACACACACACACACACACAGAACACCTTTCAAAATTTGCTGACACGTTTTCACAGCCACACAAAAGACATTTGGTAACTTTTTTGAGTAGTATGCAAACACACACACACACAGCTGGGACCTTCTATTGTAAAAACCTCCCGACTTTTATATAAAAGCTGCAGTTTTGGTTGAAATATAGAAAGATTGTCCTTGTTGGGACCGGCCAGATGTCCGCACAAAAACAAAGCTACCCTTGTAGGGACATCTGCATCACACACACAAGTCAACACACACACATATCAGCACAACACCTTAAAACAACCAACACATGTTCAAAAACCAGAAAGCACATCTGATACTGTGGGGTTTTTCTGTTCTGTTATGTTCACATATACACACACACACACACAAGCATGGCCTTGAGCCCACAATAAGTTTTTGTG